>NW_006922416.1:111984-131243 GCF_000298275.1 Orycteropus afer afer
GCATTTCTTCACTCAGTCAGCTGCTAGCTGCTGAGGCTGAGAAGCCACAAGGTTGACAAGTAAAAAGGCACAGTCCTGATGTTACTAAACCACAAGGCAGGCCATTAATTCAAGTCCATTGTAAGTCCCAAGGTCGGCAGAGCATGGCAGGCTGCTAAACAATGACACGGCTACATGCAGGGTTCGAGCGTGCCATAAGCTAGAGACCATTCCTAAGCTGCTGCTTATATACAGGAAGCAGACCACATCCCTAAGGCTGCTCACAGTAGATTCCACCATGGAGCTGGTTACCAGTCTCCTCATGGGGAATACTTCATCCAGCTGCCCAGCCACTCAGCCAGGCCCAGCCAAGTTGACCCACAAACTTAACTACCACATCTACCAAAGCCATTCTCTCCTTGATGACCTTTCCACAGTACCCTCCTCCCAGGTTCCTGCAGCCAGACAAGAGGGGTTGGGGCAGAGGAATATCACACAATCAGTAAGGTAAGCATGACTTTCTTGTGCTTACTTACTATTTCACAAACCCTCATCGGGGATTACACATTTGAAAAGCGGCTTTGATTCTGTAGGCAGGTGCTTTGAGGTTGAGAGAGAGAAAGGTGCCAACCACACCTAGAAGCAGAATCTTTCATGTGGTAGAAACATGTAAAATTGTTCCCTACAGGTAAGTAAGCAAGCATAAGTAAGCCCGTGCTTACCTTGCCTATTGAGTAATCCGACACTGAGTTGGGGGCCGAGAAATGGGACCTCAGAGAGCAGTGCCGAGCAGTGCCATCAGGCCCTCCCCTCCTCCCTCCAATTCATGTTTAAACGTGTGTCTGTGCGGGAGGGAGAGAGAGAGAGAACGAGATGGAGTGAGGCGGGGAGTGTGAGCACACAGCCAGCAGGCTCTGACCGCCACTTGGCTGGGGACCCCAGCCAAGAGGGACAGGCCAGTGTGCAGCTAGATGCCACCTCCAGCTGTGTCCCCACCTTGAACACAGGAAGGAGTCGAGGGCGGGACAGCGGGCTCCCTCCTCACCCAGACCCAGATGCTGCTGGCTGAGTACTGGAGTCACTGAGCCCTGGGAATGAGCAGTGCCCGTTCCAGGCGAGCCCTAGAAAGTTCCCCAGGGCTGGTGGTAGGTGGAGAGTGGCCGATGTGGGTATCAGAGGGCAGAGATGGGGCCTAGAGCATGATGGGAAGGTCCCACCCCCAGGGTGGTAAGGAGCCATCCAGGAGGGGCCCTGGTGGAGAGGGCTTGGCCCAGAGGCTGGGGGGAGGGGTGGTGGGGACACAAAATGGACACATGGCTCTGAAACAAAGCCAGTCCCACTGCCAGCGTCCCCCTTAGCCCCCCTGTCTGTCCCCGGAACCTCCGTTTGGACCACCCCAGGCCTGGGCCTCAACCTCCCATAGGGACGTTGGATACTTTGAGCACCCCCTTGTGTTTTGAAAAAGTTCACTTTGTTTCCGATTCCAAAACTAACACCTGATTTTTATAAACCACTTGATCATCACAGAAAAGGGTTAAGGGAAGAACAAACAAACAAGCAAAACCCACTGCCATCGAGTTCATTCCAATTCAGCGACTCCCCTGGGTTTCCAAAGCTGTAAATCTTTATGGAAGTCGATTGCCTCATTTTGCCCCCAAGGAGCAGCTGGTGGGTTTGAACAACATTGTCTGAAATCCCATCACTCATGGCAGACAGCCAGAGTGAAAATTGGTGGTGATTTCTCCTTTGTCATTTCTCTTTGCAGGTGTGACACGTGTGCAAACACACATTACGTGTGCTCACACACACAGGTCCATGCACACACGCACCCTGACATGGCACAAATGTGCACACGTGGCACCCTGGCTCTGCCCCCGTGCCTGCATGTGCACACCTTCACACAGTAGGAGGCGCCTCTGTGGGAGCAGACCCTGTGTGCACCATCTGGAGAACACTCTCTGCTCTTATTTCACAGGCTCCATGCCCTCGTCTCCCTCCTTTGGGAACTTTGGATCCTATCCTCCTGGAGCTCCCTGGCAAATCTAGTCGTCTTCTCTGGGCCTGGCAAGCCCCCTCTTCATAGGCACTTGAACTCACTCTGGGCCTCAGGACTAACCACCACTGGTCCCAGGACAAACCACTGTGGCAGGGCTGTGGTGGGATGAGTTCCCTGGATGCGGGACCAGTCCCACCGGGGCTCATAGCTGCTTGATGGATGTAGAGGCCCTGGGAAAAGGTGAGATGTTTTCCGCACTGTCCCCACTTGCACCCTGCAAGGTAGTGGTCCGTGACTAGACCCACCTGCTCCCAGCAGGGACAAGTGGTGTTGGGAGCAGCAACAGCGGGGCACCCTGATCCTCCACTCCACTACCTCTCGAGGAGCAGTTCAGGCCCTGGGTGATGCTGTAGACGGGCAGGAGGGAGGCTGGGCGGGGACCACAGAGCAGCGGCAGAGCTTCTCAGCAAGTGGGATCTTTCTGAGCCGTGGCCCTCTGCCCCCTGGGTCCTGTGTTCCCAGCCCCTCGTGCCCACCAGTGAAGCCCTAACCTTACCTCAGCCTGCAGCCACTTCCTCCTAACCCCCACAGGCCAGTCGCCCAGCTCCCCATCCTTGCATCCCCTCGTGGGGCATCAGGGGACCCGGGGGCAGGAGGACAGCCTCTGCCGTCACAGCATATCCACCCGTTCTCCCCGAGTCGCTGCACCTCACAGACACGGGGGGGCTCAGTGAGCACTGGTGCGACGGCAGTGCTGTGACCCGAGCACTCAGGGCTGGGCGCCAGGCTCAGCATCGCCGTCAGCACCAGAACAGCCCCCGGGGTCTCATCGGCCCTTTAGAAACACCAGGAAACAAGCTCAGGGGACAGAGGACACGTTTCAGGGTGCAGGCAGCCAGCAGCCCGGCTCGAACTTGGACTTGAGTCTGTGCTGGGTCTTTGTTCCTGTCATGGTCTCCGCACTCCTTTCTTCCCTGCAACCCGGCCGCCCGTTACATATCCCCTCTCCCAGGCCTCAAAAGCCAAAACCAGACAAACTCACTGCCATCAAGTCAATTCCAACTCATAGCAACCCCCACTGGGTTTCTGAGGTGGTAAATCTTTACGGAAGTAGAGTGCCCCATCGTTCCTCCACAGAGTGGCTGGTGGGTTTGAACTGCCAACCTTCTGGTTCCCTGCCCACCCCACCTCCCTTTCTCCCCTGGCCCCTGCCTTTCCTGGACTACCCTAGCTCCACCCCCACCTAGAAGGACGTAGCCAGGCCCGGCCAGACCCAGAAGGCCATGTGCAGGCTGGGTCTGGCCGGGCCTGGCTATGGCCTGGGTGTAAATCTGACTTTAATCACACACCTGTGTCCTGTGGCGGCCCAATTTTAACTGCATGCATTAAATGCCATTAAGATTCATGGAACGCGTTGTTTTAACGTCAAGAGCTCTAGGGGGCGGAGAAAGGGCTGCTGTAAAGCCATGTCATTGTGTGGTATTGTGCCTTCAACATGCTGTCCTTCGTGGCGGGATCTGGGTGATGGAGTGGAGCCCCATGGTGGGAGGGGGCTGGGAGCAAGGCCTGTGTTCAGAGTGTGGTGGGGGCAGAGGAACGGGCAGGTGGCCACCCCTCTCTTAGCTTTAAGAGCCACAGAGCCAGGCACTCAGGTGGCAGTTTCCTGTCCCTAGGTTGTGGCCATGGGGAGCGTCCCAGCTCTGCCTCTCACCCACTATGTTACCTTGGGAAGACCTAGCTCTTCCCTCGTCAGTCACTGGGACCAGTGATGGACGTTCCCAGGCTGTCCATAGGAGTGAGCCCATTGGTCAGGGCTACTCACAGGGGCAGTGTAGGCTCTGGGATCTTGCAGGTCGGGCATCCTCCATATACGGCTCTGGAAACTCCTGACCCTTCACGCCTCGGGGTTCCTCATCCAGCTTAGTGCTCTTCGAGGCTGGCCTGGCTCTGAGCTCTGGTCTGCAGATGGACAGGCACTCGCAGTTTGAGTGCACAGCGGGCCCGCGGTGGTGGGAGACAGCCAGCAGAGGGCAGCAGAGAGCCATGGAGCGCCTCACAGCCTACTTGCAGCTACCCCGCACCTGCAGAAAAGCCTGTCCTTGGTTCCCGTGGAAAGAAAGGGGCATGTCAGGGACCCAAGAACCCCCTCCTGGTGCCCTGTGGCTCACAGGTACCTCCTGGAACTTTGCTTTCTGTTACTCCCTCCCCCTCTAGCCTTCTGGGGGCCTTGTCCCACCCCCAGAACAACTCCAAGGCCCTGACCTGCCTGCCCACTGCTGCAGGGGTGAGGTCTGGCCTCGCCCTCCAGCTCCTCCGCCCTACCCAGAGCCACCTCCCTGTGAGGCCTCTCTCCTGCCCCAGCTCAGAGCTCACAGCACCCTCCCTCCTGGCCTCCACGGGCCCCCACGGGTCACTTTCCTGGGTGCCCTCCTGCCTAGCCAGAGCCCGGTACAAGTCTTCCCAGAACGCCAGGCCTGGAGAGCAGGCGGAGGCCCCAGCCCGTTTCCCAGCAGCGCAGCATGATGGATGCCTCCCAGAGACCATAAAACATCTTTACATCCTTGCCGCACTGCATCCCTGCCGTGCCGCCCCTCAGCCCCTGCCGGTAGCACCAACCTGTGCCTGTGACTATACGGGGGATGGCCCTAGGGTGGAGCCCCTTCCTGCGGTCAGGTGCCAGGCTCACAGAGGGAGCCTCAAAGACAGCGCCAGGTGAAGACCTATGGCCAGGGCCAGGGCACAGCCAGGCTGAACGGAACTGAGGCACCTTCAGGGTCAGACCTCTTTCCATGGATTCAGGAGGGCCTGGACAGAGGTGGCCATGGGCTCTGCCCACTTGACATTCCCAGTGGCCACCCCCTTTCACATCTTCTGGGCACAGGGAGCTCACTGCTTGGAGGTTGCTTGGTCCCAGGCCTTTCCATGCTATTGCCCATCAGCTAGGGCTCAGCTCAGTTAGCACCCTCAGGTCCAGGGAGGGTGGCCCCAAATTTGCCACTGAGACCCCCAAGCCCTATTCCTCCTCCCCTCTCCCCACTGCCCAGGCCTCTTCCTTCACCATCAGCCTTCTTCTCCAGCGACCACGTCCAGCGGCTCGGCTATAACTAGGACCACCCCTCTCTCCAGC
Organism: Orycteropus afer afer; assembly: GCF_000298275.1. Classification (NCBI taxonomy): domain Eukaryota; kingdom Metazoa; phylum Chordata; class Mammalia; order Tubulidentata; family Orycteropodidae; genus Orycteropus; species Orycteropus afer. Next base: position 117,087 of record NW_006922416.1, read on the forward strand.
CTCCTGCCCTGATTGATACACACACCCTCCCCCATCACAAACAAATTCAGTCGCTGCCTGCCCACTGCTCCCTGTCCTCCCCACCTCAGCACCCCTGCCCTTACTGCCTGCCTCCTGGGCTGGGTGCCTGAATCCCCCACCTGGGTGGCTTTGGCCCTGCTGCGGTCATAGCACCCTCAGTAGATTCCCTGTCAAAAGGTCTCCTCTCTCATTATCCCCCATTCCCTCTCAGTGGGCGGGCCTAATGCACTTGTCCAATGAGGCAGCAATTCTGGGACTGACTGATCATGAGATTGACCTGGGTCTATTTGACCCCAAACCTTTTCCTCCACTTAATGCTTCACCCCACTTGGATTTTTAAGATGAAGGTGACCACCAAAGCTGGGCCGTCTCGTCTGCAATGTAGGGGGTGGTGTGACAATTCAGGGAAGTCTGTGAGGGCTGGGATAGGAGAGTGGGCACGTGTAGTTTAACCTTTTGATTTTCCCTTTCCTTTGCCCAATTAGAAGAAGGAGCTCTGGTGGCACAGTGGGTAAGGCATTTGGCTGCTAACCAGAAGGCTGGTGGTTCAAGCCTCCTGCTCAGCGGGAGGAAGATGAGACAATCTACTTCTATAAAGATACACAGCCTTGGAAACCCAATGGGGGTTGCTATGAATCAGAATCAACTCAATGGCAGTGGATTTTTTGGTTTTGGCCAATTATAAGTGAAAAGGCTGAGGAGGGAGGGTGGCTGCCCCTTCCCTCTGCTGGAAGGAAGGCCGATCTCCCTCTTCCTCAAAAAGAAGCCGCTCTAGGTGTAGGTGAGCTTTGGTTTAAGATCGTCTGAGGAAACAAAGCGAGGAAGCCTCTGGGAGGGGAAGCAGGAGTGAGGGGGACAGCACTGGGAGTGAGGCCAGGCCAGGGGCCTCCTGGGTAGGCGGCAGACCCAGGCCTGAGCACACTGTCACCAACATCACTTCCAGGGACCCCAGGCTGTGGCTCAATCGCACCTCATCACCTCCACTGCCCAGATAACACCCCCTCCCCTGGCAGATGGCGGCGCAGGAAGTTTCCCAATTAAGCTTTGGGCGTGGCCTGGCCACCAAGTTCCGGATGCAGGCAGATGCAACCCAAGGCTCCCTTCCACCAGCCTGCCTCCGTTAAAAGCCTGTCTTCCCAATTATCTGCAGCCAGCTTGCCTTCAGGCGTAATTGGCTCCCTGCAGCTTCTTGTAAGTCCCTCTGCCTGGAGGGAGCAGACCGGAGCAGCCCAGAAATCACATGGGCCCACAGCGAACCCCAAGGTCCCAGCTGCAGAAGCACTCCCAGGAGGGGGCGCTCAGGAGGTTAGCTCCTAGATATTATCATTGTGCCCTAGAGACGTTCCCAACGTTTCCTTGTCACCCCAGGGCAAGCCGGCTCTTGCAAGTCCCACACCATCTCCACACACGTGGCTCCAGTGGCCCAGCCAGACACCCCTGTCCCCTGGGGTCTCTTTCCTGTGCCTGGCCTCCACGAGTCCTCGCTGAGCACCCACAGCTCTCTAGCCCGGGTGGGGAGCCCAGGAAGGCAGAGCTGGGTGCAGCCTTCAAGCAGGGTCTCAGACGCCTTAAGAGGCTGGTAAAACCTATGAGCTTTCTCCCAGAACAGGTATAAACTCCAAACTGTGAACCGTCCCCGTTCAGCTCTGGTCAGGAAGCTTCCATGGCTGGGAGACGGTGGCCCTAGCATGGAGTGTCCATGCAAATGTGGCCAAGGAAAGGGGGCCTCGGCTGTGGGGGAGGGTGCCTTGAGGCTCCTCAGCGGCCATCGGTGGGTGCCACAGAGGCTGGTGGGATGGGGCTGCTTCCTGGGAACCATGGGGACAGGAGGCTGAAGAGAGACGGTGAAAGGTGCCCCCTTCATGGCACTGAGACCCCGGCACCCATAAAGGCACCTACGAGGGCACCTACAGCAAACACCGGTTGATTAACAGAGCCCAGATCTCCTGCGGCTCCCTTCAGCTCAAGTCAACAGTAGCGGTGGTTCAAGGCCACCTGATTCCTGGTGCTTCCCCTGGGAGCAGCCCTCAGGTTCAAGGGGCTGGGCAGGTTGGGCAGCTACCAGTCTCCCTTGCCCAGCACATGGGGACATCTCAGGCTGGCTCTGCCAGGGGCCGCTCTGCACCCACCTCGCCTTGCTCCTCCCTGAAGCTGTTGTTTTCAAGGATGGGGCATTTTGTAATGAAAGAGTTTGCACAGCCAATGGGAGCTGCTTTGACCACTTATAAAACATCCACAGAGCTGCCTTACCCAGCCCTGCTCTCTGACTGGGTGAGAAGCATGCCCTCAGCCGTCCTGCAGGCCGCTGGCCCTTTCACCGTCTCTCTTCGGCCTCCCGTCCCCATGGTTCCCAGGAAGCAGCCCCATCCCACCAGCCTCTGTGGCACCCACCGATGGCCGCTGAGGAGCCTCAAGGCACCCTCCCCCACAGCCGAGGCCCCCTTTCCTTGGCCACATTTGCATGGACACTCCATGCTAGGGCCACCGTCTCCCAGCCATGGAAGCTTCCTGACCAGAGCTGAACGGGGACGGTTCACAGGCTGTGCTGGGAGCAGGTCTCACCATGCGGAAGCCCAGCCTCATTGGTGGCCGCTCAGATGGTCACAGGAGGGCTCTCAATCCAGGCAGACCTGGCCTGAATTCTGTCCCTGCCTCTCCTGGCTGTTTGGCCCCACGCTCTCCTTTCCTGCCCCTTGACCTCCTTTTGAGCACGGAGTTGATGTGGAGATGAAACAAAGGAGGACAAACGTCCAGGAAAAGCTCTCAGTGAGGGCCAGGAAGGACCAGTCTAAACGGGTAGAAGCAGCCAGGAACTTCGTTTCCATGTATCGGTGATCCCAGAGATTTGAGGCTGGGCTGGTTTAGGGCCTGAAGTAGGGGTGGACCACAGGCAATGCAGTCTGGGAAAGTGGGTGGCTAGGTGGTATCATCCAGGCACCTTGGGTGGAAGGTCCCATCCGGGGAATGTGCCCTGGAGAATCCCAGCTCTCTCTCTGGTCCTCTTTCTGTTCACTCACCAATCTCACGATGAGTCCTCTCCCCTCAGCCAACCTGGTCCCCTGGAGCCTACCCTCCCTCCCCCACCTGGAGGTTCAGGACCCAAAGCTGAACATGTGTAAGACCACACTTGCCTGGCCCCCACCCCAAGCCTCAAGAAGAGGTGAGAGTGAGGGCTGATTGCCTCCCAGAGAGGTGGCAGGGGGCAGCTGGACTGCCTGGTGGACAGACACGCACCAAGGAATGTCACCCAGGGGTCAGGAGTCAGCGAGGCTCTGTGCAGACCGATGAGCTCAGGCTCTTGGGCTTGAGCTCCCCGAGGGACTTGCAGTGTCTCCAGCACCCCAAATGTAGATGTGACGTGGTGACCACATGGACCCTCATGAAAATCTGAGGCTGCTAACCCCACATCCTGCCCTCAGCTCAAGCCACAGCTTGCTCAGATAGGTACAGGGCTCGTCACACATGCTGGTTTTCACGTGTCGTTCTCTCAGTCTCGCAAAACACTGCCCCAGTTAGACATTTCCTAGGAAAAGGAAATATGGCACCACACTTGTGTGGGTGAGGGGCAACTGTAGGAGGGGGACTCAAGTGGCAGCCATGAGACTGCTACCTGCATCTCTCCCCTTAACTTGGCTCAGTTCTTTAAAAAAAAAAAAAAAAAAAAAAATGAAATACAATTTCTGAAGTAAAATCCTGCAAGGCTCCCTGGGTCTGGGTCAGAATTTCCCCCCTCAAGGCGGCCTTGGGTGCACTTTCCTGCATCTTTGGGGCTCAGGGTTGTGAAGTGCTGAGGGAAGGTACTCAGGGGAGAGAGTGGGACCAGTGGAGGGAAGCCCAGATTGGGTGAGCAAGGGAAAGGCCTCACCTTGTGGCAGACAGGACCACGACACCCAACGTATCCCCACTGTGTAGAGCCTTCAGCCAGGCATGGTGGGGTGAAGCTGCCTGTGCGCAGCAGTGGGGCTCCCCACGCGAAGGCAGGTCTGCCTACCTTTTGCTTTGCTCTCTGCTTTCCTGCTCTTCCTCAGATGCTTGGTTCTGTCCTGCCTCAGGGACTTTGCACTGCTTGTTCTAAAAGACCTTCTATGATAGTTCAGGTTGTGTGTCAACTTGACTGGGCCATGATTTCCAGTGGTTTGGCAGTTACGATGTAGTCCCCCCCCATGATTAGATCAGATATAATGTAATCACCCCCATGATAAGATCCGCTGTGAGCGGCCATGTAATTGAAAGGGAGTTTCCTCAGGTATGGCCTGCTTCAAAAAAATATATGGATGTCCTGGCAAAGATCTCTGGGTTTTTGTTCATTCTGGACCCTGCATCTGGCTCATGGACTTGAAACTGTGACCTGCCATATTGCCTGCTGATTTGGGGATTGGTGCCTTTTGTAGCCTGTGAGCCAAGCCCTGCTATCTTCCCAGCCAGTCTAGGATTTGTCAGCCTCTGAAGCCAGCAGCCTTCCATATTGCCTTCCACTCTTGGGTTCATCAGCCCCTGAAGCTACATGAGTCAGGAGAAGCCTCCAACTTGATGTCTGACCTATAGACTTAGGAGTTGCCAACCTCTACGACTAGGTAGGCCATTTCCTGGAGATCAATCTCTCTCTCTCTTTCTCCCCCCCCCCGTGTGTGTGTGTGTGTGTGTGTGTGTGTAAGTATATATATACTTATATACACACATATGTATATATATCAGCTTCACTATTTTTGTTCCCCTAGAGAGTCCAGCCTAACACATTTGGTGCTGAAAATGGTTTTAGAGAAACCAAATCATTAGGATGAGTTTTCTAACTTGGTTCTCAGGTCTGACTCATTTTAAAGGTGCTAATGACTCCGCCTCCATTAGTAAAGAGGGCCCTGCTAATCCATGGCATGAGGTGGCAACATTAATACACAAAACAGCACCACCAGTAGGTCAGTCATTGGTGAGAAGTGAGGCTCTGGGTGATCCTTTGTTTGACACTTGTCTGCAATTTTGTCAGAATGAAAAGTATAAGCAAGTTGGTTGGTTGATTCTACTTACACTAGACAAAGTGGTAAAGAAACAAAGAATGAGATGAACTAAGGACTTCAGAGTCACAGTACAAGGGCTGCATAAAAGACCTCAGTGTTTCCACTGGTGCCCTGAAAGAAAGCCTTTTTTCTTATAGTCACTGATACTGCCGAAAACCAAACCTCGAGTCTTATCCTCACAGTGGCTGAATTACAGTGCCAATTGAATTGCCCACCACTAATGGTGTCTGAAGGAGCTCTGGTAGCATTGTGCCTAAGGCACTTGACTGCTAACAAGAAGGCTGGCGGTTCAAACCCACCAGCCACTCCTCGGAAGGAAGGTTGGGCAATCCTACTTCCGTAGTGACACTGCCTCGAAAACCCAAGGAGAGGTCGCTATGAGTCGGGGCTGACTCGACGGCGAATAACAACAACAACAACAACAATGGTGTCTGAAGTTAAAGTAAGGGTGTTGTTTGGGGATCCTGAAACTCAAGATGGGGACATATGGGCACATAATCAGGAAGCTAGGGACATTGAGCCCCTAACTTCCACTGAATCACTCCTGCCAGCTGAACCAGCCCTCTTACCCCATCTGATGAGACTAACCCAGCTGTGTCTGCTGAGTCATCGTCTGAGATATAACCTGGTGCGGGGACACCTGGAGCACTGCCTGGGGCGTTACCCAAGGCAGATACCTTACAAGACATTGCTGAATGTTCCCAGGGACCCCCTGTACCACCCATTGTTACTTCTAGACCTGTAACTAACTTAAGTCCCAGCAAGCTCCAAGAGGTGAGTGCAAAATGTGACCCAGGAAGAGAAACACTGTACTCCAAAAGTACTACTTGATTTTTCTAATATGTACAAACAGGAACTTGGAGACTATATGTGGGGATGGCTATTAAGGGTGTGGGATAATGGTGCAGGGAACATAAAGTTGAGTCATTCTGAGTTTATTGATTTGGGCCCACTAACCACAAATTCTTCACTCAGTGTTTCAGCTTGACAGGTTAGGAAAGGATCTCATCATTTATTTGGTTGGTTTACTGAAGCATGGATTATATAGCGGCCTACACTAAGTCAAGTTGAAGTGCCAGACCTGCCTTGGTATATGTAGAAGAAAGTATCCAAAAATTTAGGGAAATTGGCATGTTAGAGTGGATTTATCAGGTTGGACCCACAGACCCACCCATGGAGTGCCCAGAGGACACACCTTTACCACAAAGGTGGGGAATGATGTTGTGATGGGAACCCCAGCATCCTTGAAGACTGCTGTGATTGCTATTTTCTGTAAGCCTGATTTGGCAGAGGGAACTGCCCTAATTGTGTTAAGACGCTTAACTACAATGGGGCTGATTGGACCCATGGTGGTAGGGGCCAAGGGGCAGCACTTAAGTGTAGATGTGGCCACACCATAATGGACAGCAGAGTCAAAGCAATAATTAGAATGGCCTGATTCATATGGATTTATGATGTTGGCTGCTTAGGCATGGTGTCCCTAAGAGTGAAATAGGTGGGAAATCGGCTACATATTTGCTTGGTCTGTGCAAGCGGAAGAATTCTAGGTCAATTCAACAGCAGTCTAACTTGAATTGCCAGAGGCCAGAGTCCCACCATCAATAACCAGACTTGAGTTGATTTACAGACCCATGACCCCTTGAATGAAGGGGAGGCCAAGTCCCCCTGAGGAAGGACCCCACTACACTGCCAAAATTTTATACTGTTAATTTTCCTGCCAGACTTCCCCAAATGGATCTATGGCCTTTTACAAAAGTGGCTGTTCCTGGGGGAAAAGGAAATAATCAGACTCTTCAGGGATTACTGAATACTGGCTCTGAATTGACACTAAGTCCAGGAGAACCAAAGTGTCACTGTGGCCCACCAGTCAGAGTGGGAGTGTATGAAGGTCAAGTTATTTGATGGAGTCTTCACTCAAGTCCATCTCACAGTGGGTGTAGTGGGTCCCTGACCCCATCCTGTAGTGGTTTCCCCAGTTCCACGATGTATAATTGAAATACAAATACTCTGCAACTGGCAGAAACCCCACACTGGATCCCTGACATGTGGAATAAGGGTTATTATGGTAGGAAAAGCCAAGTGGAAGCCACTAGAACTGTCCTTACCTAGGAAAACAGTAAACCAAAAGCGATACTGCATCCCTGGAGGGACTGCAGAAATTACTGCCACTATGAAGTACTTGAAGGATGCACGGGTGGTGATTCCCATCATGTTTAACTCACTTATTTGGCCTGTGCAAAAAAAAAAATAATAAAATAATAAAGAAAAGAAAAGGATGGATCTTGGAAAATGACAGTGGATTATCATAAACTTAACCAGGTGATGACTCTAAATGCAGCTGCTATTCCAGATGTGGTTTCATTGCTCGAGAAAATTAATACATTTCCTGGTACCTGGTATGCCGATATTGATCTGGCCAATGCCTTTATCTAAATCCAGTGTTGAAAGATCACCAGAAGCAGTTTGCCTTCAGCTGGCAAGGCCAGCAATATACCTTCAAGGCCCTACCTCAGGGAGATATCAACTCTCCAGCTCTGTGTCACAATGTAGTCTGCAGGGAACTTGATTGACTTTCCCTTCCACAAGATGCCAATGTTTGTCCATTATATTGATGACATTGTACTGATTGGATCTAGTGAGGAAGAAATATCAATGACTCTAGACTTATTGGTAAGACATTTGTGTATTAGAGATTGGGAAATTAACCCAACAAAAATTCAGGAGTTTTCCAACTCGGTGAAATTTCTAGGAGTCCAGTGGTGTGGGGCATGTCGAGATATTCCTATTAAAGTGAAGGATAAGTTATTGCTTCTGGCCCCTCCCACAATTCAAAAGGAAACACAACACCTGGTGGGCTCCTTTGGATTTTGGAGGCAACGTATCCCTCATTTGGGTGTGCTGTTCTGGGCTATTTATCAAGTGCCTCAAAAAGCTGCTAGTTTTGAGTGAAGCCCAGAACAAAAGAAGGCTTTGCAACAGGTTCAGGCTGCCATGCAAGTTGCTGTGCCATTGGGCCATATGACCCAGCTGATCCAGTGGTGCTTGCAGGTCAGTGGCAGACCCACAGGGTCATAAACTTGGACATGCATAGCAGCACTCCATCATTAAATGGAAGTGGTATATAAGAGATTAGACTTGAGCAGGATCTGAAGGCACAAGTAAGTTGCATGAGACAGTGACCCAAATACGTACGATGTCCACTCCTGTCATATTATCTTTCCTCTCCCAGTCTGTACGTATGGCCTCATGGGGAGTTACTTATGATCGCTGACTAAGGGAGAGAAAATTTGTGCCACTTTACAGATGGTTCTGTGTGATATGCAGGCACCACTCAAAAGTGGACAGTAGCATTGCTGCAGCCCCTTCTGGGACCTCCTTGAAGGACAGTCGTGAAGGGAAATCCTCCCAATGTGTATAACCTTTAGCAATACATCTGGTTGTTAACTTTGCTTTGAAGGAGAAATGGTCGGATATGTTATTATATACTCATTCATGGTTTGTGTGGCCAGTGGTTTGGCTGCATAGTCCGGGACTTAGAAGGAACATGATTAGAAAATTGGTAACTGCAAAAACAGCAAGCAGGCCACATGTTCTGACCTCCTCTAATCCCACAAGAGGAAGACAGAATTACTATTAATAGCCCAAGGCCTATTCCTGAGAGGCCAGACATGCTGCCTCCCTCCAGCCCTTTCACCAACCGTTCCTCCCAAAGCACCCACCACCGCTCTCCTGGGTTCGATAATTCGCTGCAGTGGCCACACAGAACTCACGGATTACGGGGTTTATTAGGGAAGCACCAGGCTACAACTCAAGTTCAGGAAGAACGCTCCGTCTCTCTCCCAGCCCACCGTCCCTCAGCCAACGGTCTCTCACAGTCTCTTTCCCAGAAGTGCGTGTCCCTCAGTGTCTCACTCAGCAATGCACATCTCTTGTGTCTCTTTCCCAGCAGCGCGTGTCTCTTTCAGCAGCACGTCTTCCTCAACCAGCAGTCAGAGAGAGAGAGAGTTCTGCCTCTAGGAGGCCTCCTTTTGAGCCCGGTAGAGTGGTCAAACTAGCCAATCATAGCATCAGAACTCTAAGCACCTGAGAGAGAGTGGGAACCTCCCAGAACATTGTTTTGTGCCACACCCAACAGAAATACTCCAGGTGGACACCTTCAGCAATCAGGAGCTCCTCAGTTGCTCATTCCACCACTGAGTTACAATGACTTATGTATGGGTAGAAAAGCCATACAGAGTAATTTACTACACCGCAGTCACAAAGTGGTATGTGGACAGCCCTCTGTGAATGGGCCAAAGAAGTGAAGATATTTCACTGTCTCATGTGAATGCTCCCCAAGGGTAACCTCAGCAAAGGAGGACTTTATCCATCAAGTGGACAGAATGACAGTCATCTTCTTTCCCCAGCCACTCCTGTCATTGTTCAATGGGCTTATGAAAAAAGTGGCCCTGGTAGCATGGAAGGAGGTTATGCATGGGCTCAGACACATGGAATTCCATTCACCAAGGCCTACTTGACCACAGCCATTGCTGAGTGCCCAATCTCCCAACAGCAGAAACCAACACTGAGTCCACAATATGGAACCATTCCTCAGGGAGATCAGCTAGAAACCTGGTGGCAGGTTGATTACATCAGACCACTTCCATCGTGGAAAGGGCAGTGTTTTGTTCTTACTGGAATAGGCACTTACTCTGAATATGGATTTGCCTTCCCAGCATATAATGATTCTGACAAAACTACCACCCATAGACTTACAGAATGCCTTGTCCACCATCATCACCACACAGCATCACCTCAGATCAAGGGACTCATTTCACAGCAAATGAAGTGTGGCAGTGGGACCATGGTCATGGAATCACTGGTCTCACCATGTTCCACATCTTCCTTGATAGAAGTACAGAATGGCTTTCTGAAGATGCAATTATGGCACCAGCTAGATAGCAATACCTTGCAGAGTTGGGGAAACTTTCTCCGGGAAGCTGTATATGCACAGAACCAGCATCCAATCTTTGGTGCTGCTTTTCCAATAGCCAGGATTCAAGGGCCTAGGAACCAAGGGGTGGACATGGGAGTGTCACTCACTGTTACCCCTAGTGACTCAGTTGCAAACTTTTTGCTTCCTGTCCCAACAGCCCTATGATCTGTGGGTCTGGACATCTTAGTCCAAAAGAGAAGAATACTCCCACCTGGAGACACAATATTGATGCCATTGAACTAGAAGTTAAGAATGCCACTCAGTCATTTTGGGCTCCTAATACCTCTGGATCAACAGGCAAAGAAGGGAGTTACTGCGCTGTCTTGTGTGATTGGTGATTACCAAAGGGAAATCAGACTGATAGTACATAACGGAGGTAAAGAGGAGTATGTGTGGAATAGAGGAGATTCCGTAAGACATGTCTTAGTACTACCATGCTCTGTGATTAAAGTCAATGGAAAACTACAACCCAATTCTGATAGGACTACTAGTGGCTCAGACCTTCTAGGAATGACGGTTTGGTTCACCACAGCAGGCAAAGAATCACAACCAGCTGAGGTGCTTGCTGAGGGCAAAAGGAGCATGGAATGGGTGGTGGTAGAAAGTACTTCTACATAGTAGATACAACCACATGACCAGTTGCAGAAATGAGAATTGTGATGTTGAAAGTATTTCTTCCTTGTATGTGTGCATCAATTCTTTTTCTTCAGTTATAAAATGTAAGATGGAAATGGGGCTAATGCATTTCCAGTTTTTTATAGTTGCACCATGTTGGGTGCAAGTATGACTTTATAATTGTCTTTATTTAGATCTTATGTCTGGTTTAAGGAGATATGTCCAAGTGCCAAGTTGACAAGGGGTAGACTGATTGTTAAGGTTGTGTGTCAATCTGGCTGGCCCATGATTTTCAGCTGTTGAGCAGCTATGATCCCTGTGATGAGATCTGACTTAATGGAGTCATCTCCATGATGAGATCTGCTATGAGCAGCCAATCAATTGAAAAGGAATTTCCTCAGGGGTGTGGCCTGCTTCCGATAAGCATATTCAGACATCCTGGCCAAGGTCTCTGGCTTTTTGCTTGCTCTGGGCACTGCATTTGGCTCATCATTAACTGGAGTTGAGCCAGTGGTCTGCCATATTGCCTGCCAGTTTTGAGATTACTGCCTTTGCAGCCTGTGAGCCGAGACCTGCCACCTTACCTGATGGTTTTGGATTCATCTGCCTCGTAAGCCAGCAGCCTGCTGTCTTGCTTTCCAGTCTTGGCTTTGTCAGCTCCTGCAGCTATGTGAGTCAGGAGAAGCATCCAGCTTGACGTCTGACCTACAAAGCTGGGACTTTCCAGCCTCCACAGCTGTGTGCCACCACCATCTGTCAGTTTTGTCCATGTTGGCTTGCATGTTGCTGTGACTCTGGAAGTTGTGCCTCCAGTGTTGGTGGACAGGTGGCAGAGCTTTCAGACTAAGAGTAGGAAGAAGGACATGGCAGAAGATGAGCCCCTCATGTTGGAAGGCACTCAAAATACAACTGGAGAGGAGCTGCCTCCTCAAAGTAGAGTCAATGTTAATGACATGAATGGAGTAAAACTCTTGGGACCTTCATTTGCTGATGTGACATGATTCAAAATGAGAAGAAACAGCTAAAACATCCATTGATAATTGGAACATGGAATGTATGAAGCAACAATGATGTTGTTGTTGTTAGGGGCCATTAAGTCAGTTCCACCTCATAGCAATACTATGTGCGACAGAACAAAACACTGCCCAATCATGTGCCATCCTCACAATCGTTGCTGTGCTTGAGCCTACCATTGCATCCACTGTGTCAATCCATCTCATTGAGAGTCTTCCCTCTTTTCGCTGACCCTCTACTTTACCCAGCATGATATTCTTTCTCAGGGACTGGTCCCTTCTGACAATAGGAACACAGCAGAGTAGTGATGAACTCTGGCCATTGCTGTACTTCATCCAAGACAGGTCTGTTCATTCTTCTGTCAGTCCATTGTACGTTCAGTATCTTTTGCCAACACCATGATTCAAATGCATCAGTTCTTCTGAGGTTTTTCTTATTCATTGTCCAGCTCTTACATGCATATGATGCAGTTGAAAAGACCATGGCTTGGGTCAGGCCCACCTTAGTCTTCAAAATCACATCTTGCTCTTGAATACTTTAAGGACCTCTTTGCAGCATATTTGCCCAGTGTGATATATTGTCTGATTCCCTGACTGCTGCTTCCACGGATGTTGATTTTGGATCCAACTAAAATGAAATCCATGACAACTTCAATCTTTTCTGCATTTGTCATGATGTTGCTTATTGAACAGAAGCTCTTATTAAAGAACTGAACAGATTTCAAAGGGTGGCTCAAGAATACAAAGTAAAGTATTACAACGAAATGTGCAAAGACCTGGAATTAGAAAACCAAAAGAGAAGGACACAGTCGACATTTCTCAAGCTAAAAGACTGAAGAAAAAGTTAAGCCTTGAATTGCGATATTGAGGGCTTCTATGAACAAAATATTGAATGATGCAGGAAGCATTAAAAGAAGATGGAAGGAATATACAGAGTCACTGTACCAAAAAGAATTGGTTGACATTCAAACGTTTCAGGAGGTAACATATGATCAAGAGCCAATGGTAGTGAAAGAACATCAGATGTCATATTACACTAGGAGTATCTGCTGCAAAAAACCTCTTTAAAGTGCTGAAGAGCAAAAATGTCACTTTGAAGACGAAGGGGCTAACCTAAGCTATGATATTGTTGTTGTTGTTGTTGTTAGGTGCTGTCGAGTCATTTCCGACTCATAGTGACCCCATGCACAGCAGAATGAAACACCACCCGACCCCGCGCCAGCTCCACGATCCTTGCTATACTCAAGCCCATTGTCGCAGCCACCATGTCAATCCATCTCGTTGAAGGCCTTCCCCTCTTTCGTCGACTCGCCACCTTACCAGGCATGACATCCTTCTCCAGGGATGGTCCCTTCTTACAACATGACCAAAGTAGGTGAGATGAAGTCTGGCCATTCTTGCTTCCAAGGAGCATTCCAGCTGTACTTCCTCCAGGACAGATCTGTTAGTTCTTTTAGCAGTCCATGGTACTTTCAGCATTCTTCGCCAGCACCACAACTCAAAAGCATCAACTCTTCTTCGGTCTTCCTTATTCATTGTCCAGCTCTCACATGCATAAAAGGCGATTGAAAATATCATGGCTTGTGTCAGGCACACCTTAGTCCTCAAGGAGACATCCTTGCTCCTCAGCACTTGAAAGAGTTCCTTCACAGCTGACCTGCTCAGTGCTACACGTCATCTAATGTCCTGACTGCTGCTTCCATTGATATCGATTGTAGAACCAAGCAATGTAAATTCTTTGGCAACCTCAATCTTTTCTCCATTTATCATGATGCTGCTTATTGGTCCAGTTGTAAGGATTTTTATTTTCTTTATATTGAGATGTAATCCATACTGCAGACTGTATTCTTCAACCTTCATCAGTAGGTGCCTCAAGTCATCCTCACCTTCAGCAAGCAAAGTTGTATCGTCAGTGTATCTCAGGTTGTTAATGATTCTTCCTCCAATCCTGATGCCACGTTTTTCTTTATATAGTCCAGCTTCTCAGATTATTTGCTCAGCACATAGATTGAATAAGTCTGGGGAAAGGATACAACCCTGACACACTCCCTTCTTGCTTTTAAACCATGTAGTGTCCCCTTGTTCTGTTCGAATGACAGCCTCCTGGTCAATGTACAGGTTCCTCATGAGTACAAGCAAATGTTCAGGAATTCCCATTCTTCTCAATGTTATCCATAATTTTCATGATCCACACAATCAAATGTCTTTGCATAGGCAATAAAACACAAATAAACATCTTTCTTTGCTTTGAGCCAAGATCCATTTGACAGCAGCTATGATATCCCTTGTTCCACGTCCTCTTCTGAATCCAGCTTGCACCTCTGGAAGTTTACTGTCAATATACTGCTGCAACCGTTTTTGAATTATCTTCAGTGAGATCTTACTTGCATGTGATATTAATGATATTTTTGTATAATTTCCACAAACTGTGGGATCACCTTTCTTTGGAATGGGTACAAATATGGATCTCTTCCAGTCAGTTAGCCAGGTAGCTGTCCTCCAAATCTCTTGGCATAACTGA
>NW_006922416.1:131403-132827 GCF_000298275.1 Orycteropus afer afer
TGTGTTCCATCTGGTGACGTCCACATGTACAGCTGCCATTTGTGTTGTTGAAAAAAGGTGTTTGTAATGAATAATCTTGCATTTTTAATCACCTCATATTCACGTGAAGCTGGACAGTGAATAAGGAAGACAGAAGAAGAATTGATGCCTTTTAATTGTGATGTTGGCTAAAAATACTGAAAATACCGTGGACTACCAGAAGAACAAACAACGCTGTCTCGGAAGAAGTGCATCCAGAAAGCTCCTTAGAGTGGTAATAGCCAGCCTTCATCTCACCTACTTTGGTTGTGTTGTCAGAAGGGACCAGTCCCTGGAGAAGGATATCATCCTGGGTAGAGAGTCTGTGAAAAGGGGGAAGACTCAATGAGACGGATGGACATGGTGGCTGCAATGATGGGCTCATGCACAGCGGGGATTGTGAGGATGGCACGGGACTGGGTAGTGTTTCATTTTGTTGTGCATAGTTGTGCGTAGTTTATTTTGTTGTGCAACTCCATGAGTTGCAGCTGACTCAACAGCACCTAACAATAATAACAACAGCTTTCATGGGCGTTGATTGTGGATCTGAGTAAAATGAAATCTATGACAACTTCAGTCTTTTCTTCATTTATCGTGATGTTACTTACTGATCCAGTTGTGAGGATTTTTGTTTTCTTTATGTTGAGATGTAATCCATACTGAAGACTGTAGTCTTTGATGTTCATCAATAACTGTTGCAAATCTTCACTTTCAGCAAACAAGGTTGTGTCATCTGCATATCGTAAGTTGTTAATAAGTCTTCCTCCAATCCTGATGCCTTGCTCTTCTTCATATAGTTCAGCTTCTCAAATTATGCTCAGCATATGGATTGAGTAAGTATGGTGAAAGGATACAACTCTGATGCACATATTTGCTGATTTTAAAGCACACAATATCTCCTTGTTCTGTTTGAACAACTGCCTCTTGGTCTACGTACAAGTTCCTTGTGACTACAATTAAGTGTTCTGGAATGCTCATTCTTTGTAGTGTTAGCCATAATTTGTTATGATTCTCACAACAGTCAGTCGAACACAGGTAAACATTTTTCTGGCATGCTTTGCTTTCAGCCATCATCCATCTGACATCAGCAATGATGTTCCTTGTTTCATGTCCACTTCTGAATCTGGTTTGAATTTCTGGAAGTTCCCCATCAATGTCCTGCTGTAATCGTTTTTTAATTATCTTCAGGAAAATATTACTTGTGTGTGATATTAATGACATGATTCAATAATTTCTGCATTCTGTTGGATCCATCTTTCTTTGGAATGGGGACAAATATGGATCTCTTCCAGGCGGTTGGCCAGGTAGTTGTCTTCCAAATTTCTTGGCATAAACAAATGTGTGATGAGACCAGAAGAACTAGATGGTGCCCAGATACCACTGTCAACCACTTGGAAGGGGATCTA
>NW_006922416.1:133332-150736 GCF_000298275.1 Orycteropus afer afer
CATCCATTTGTTGAAACATCTCAGTGGGTATTCCATCAGTTCCTGGGGCCTTATTTTTCACCAATTCCTTCAGTGTAGCCTGGACTTCTTCCTTCAAAACCATCATCTTGATCATATGCTCCTTCCTAAAATGGTTGAATGTTGGTACATTTTTCTTGGTACAATGACTCTGTCTACTCCTTCCATCTTCTTTTGTTGCTTCCTCTATCATTCAATGTTTTGCCGTTAGAATTCTTCAATATTGCAAGTCAAGGCTTGAATTTTATTTTCAGTTCTTTTAGCTTGACAAATGAGAGCATGTTCTTCCCATTTGATTTTCCATCTTCAAGTCTTTGCACATTTCATTATAATGTTTTACTTTGTCCTCTCAAGCTGCCCTTGAAATATTCTGTTCAGATCTTTCACTTCATCATTTTTTCCACTCACTTTAGCTACTTCCCTTTCAGGAGCAAGTTTCATAGTCTCTTCTGACATTCATCTTGGTGTCCTCTTCCTTTCCTGTATTTTTTTGCTTTCTTCATGTATGATGTTCTTGATATCATCCCACAGTTCATCTGGTCTTTTGGTCACTTGTCCAATGCAGCAAATCTATTCTTCAAACAGTCTCTAAGTTCAGGTGGGATATACTCATGGGCATATTTTGGCTCTCATGGACTTGTTTTAATTATTTTTAGCTTCAACTTAAGTGAGCAATTGATGGTCTGATGCATGTGAGCAATTGATGGTCTGATCCACAGTCAGCCACCGCTCTTGTTCAAACTGATAATATGGAGCTTCTCCACAGCCTCTTTCCACAATTGTGGTCTATTTGATTCCTGTGTATTCCATCTGGTGAAGTCCACATGATTAGATGCCTTTGTATTGTTTAAAAAAGGTATTTGCAATGAAGAAGTTATTGGTCTTACAAAATTCTATCATGTAATCTCCAGCATCCTTTCTATCAAGGCATCAGGATTGGAGGAAACTCATTAACAATCCATGATATGCAGACGACACAACTTGCTTGCTGAGAGTGAAGAGGACTTGAAGCACTTATTGATGAAGATCAAAGATGTATGGATTACATCTCAACATAAAGAAAACAAAAATCCTCACAACTAGACTAACAAGCAACATCATGATAAACAGAGAAAGGACTGAAGCTGTCATAGATTTAATTTTACTTGGATCCACAATCAACCCCCATGGAAGCAGCAGTCGAGAATTCAGACAGCTTATTGCACTGGACTTATCTGCTGCAAAACACTTCTTGAAAGTGTTAAAGAATGAAGATACCACTTTGAAGACTAAGGTGTGCCTAACCCAATCATGCTATTTTCAATTACCTCATGTGCATACGAGAGCTGGACAATGAATAAGGAAGACTGCAAAAGAATTGCTGCATTTGAATTGTGATGTTGGCGAAGAATACTGAAAATACCATGGACTGCCAGAAGAACCAACAAATCTGTCTGGAGAAAGTCCAGCTGAAATGCTCCTTAGAAGCTAGGATGGTCAGACTTCATCACTCGTACTTTGATCATGTTGTCAGAAGGGACCACCCCTGGAGAAGGATATCATGCTTGGTGAAGCAGAGGGTCAGTGAAAAAGGGGAGGGCCCTCAATGAGATGGATTGACACAGTGGCTGCAACAATGGGCTCGAGCATGGCAAAGATTGGGAGAATGGTGCAAGATCGTGCACTGTTTTGTTCTATTGTGTACAGGGTCACTATGAGCTGGAAGCAACTCGACAGCACCTAACAACAACAACACAACTGCGTGAGTCATTCCTTGAGATAAATTCCTCTCTCTCTCTCTCTCATTCTCTCACTGGGTTTCCTTCTGAACCCAGCCTAACACACCCTCCTAGCACCAAGTTCTATTTCTAACTCATTGCTGTAGGCAGAGGTCACCTTTCCTCACTGTGGGACTCAGCAGGCTTCCAGTGGCTCCTGCCTTAGTGAATGACCCACAAAGACTGGGGTATGAGTGGAGGGCAGTGTCTCTCTCACTGGTGGAAGCCTCTGGGATCACTTCTCAGTCTGGGTGGGGCCCGGTCACATCCCTGTCACCCCTGTCACCCCCAGCCCTAACTGCAGCCACCGTGCCCCAGTCCTGCGTCTCCGTTTGTCCAGCTTTGTTCTCCAGGGGCCAACAATGACTCTGGCCTAGGTTAATTGGGGATCTCTGGCAGGCCAGGTGTGTTAGGACAACTCAGGTGATACGCCAGGCAGGCGCTGGGGCAGGGGCTTGAGCTGCAGCCTGGTTGTGGGCGTGAATGCAGCCGGCTTGCCGACGCTCCCTCCCCATAAATAAAAGATACCCTCCTTCCTTCCAGCCTGCGCGGCCGCCTGCTCACCGGCCCGGCCCTTTGTGCCCATGTGTTGCTATGGAGACAGCAAATTCAAAGGCCTGGCACTTCAAGGCTTCGCTCCTCTCCTGGCGGGCTGGAGCAGGGGTATCTGGGACAGTTACCCAAGCCCCTAGCATGACTTCTGTCTGAGAACCCAATCCAACTGCCATGCCCTGCCAGGACACATGCAACCCACTAATTCTCACTCTGGTGTTGGTGCCTGACCCTGGGAATAGTTCTGTTTTGACAGAGACATTATTCAAAGTTGCATATAATGAGGCCATCTGCGGCCAAGCTGGTTCCTAGGGAAACCGCTCACACCCCTTTGTCTCCTTGGGCCCAGCGTGGTGCTTGGTGACAGAAGATGCTGATGGATCCACATGGTGGCCCTGTCACTCTGGACACACCCTTGCCTCCTGAGCCAACTCCACGTCTGTATAATGGGCTGCTTCCTGCCTGGCTGCCTGGCCAGGGTCCCTGAGCTCCGCACATGGGCCTGGGAAGGTGTTCCCCTTCCTTCCACAGCCTAGCTCAGGCTGGCCCGGGCCTAGCTGGGATTCAAGGTGAGCAGTGTGAGGCTTCTAACGCAACAACAAAGTCTGCCTTTCCGTGCCTCCACATTCCCTGCAGGTCGGAGCCTGTGTCTGAGTCACCTCTCGAGAACATAGAGGGGTCTCTGAGCCGCTTCACTTTTTCTAGGTCCCTACGCACACCCTTTGATCATCTCCCACTCATGTGACTGGAAGAATCTGTGGCGGAATTTTCTGGCTGCAGCCACCCCCACAGCAGCAAGAGGGAGAGAGTTGGGCATTTGAGATTGGTTGCCCCACTCACTGTGGCCCTCAGGTAGGCCTGGGACCACTCGGAGACTCAGTTTTCTCTCCTGCCAAATAGAAGCATCTATCCACTCTTTCAACAAATGCCCACAGGTATTGAGGGAACTGGGCTCTGTGCTGGGCCGAGGGAACAGAACATCTCACTTCTTTGGGGGAAACCCGGCCTTAACCAACCCAGGAAATCTGAGAAGGCAGCCAATTACAGAACCCCCTCCTGGGTGCCAGGGCCAGCCTGCCACTGGCTGGGCCAATGAGGGACTTCCCTGGGAGTTTATAGGTGGAAGGAAGGAAAGGGAGGAGGGAGGGAGGGAGGGTAAGCTAAGGGGAGGTGCAGAGCAGGCTCACTGGCCCAGGCTCTGCAGTTGGCCCTGCTCTGGTCTGGGCCAGTGTCCTGGCACAGCAGCCTGAGGTTGGGTCATGGCTCCTCCGCAGATGACGGCTTGTGGTCCCAGCCCCAGCAGTGTGGACTCAAAGAGCACAAGGAGGTGTCAGCTGTGCTGGCGGGGCTGTGTGGGCAGGGCACAGCAGAATGAGGCGGAGCAGCCGCGTCAGCCGGGCGGCGCTCGGCCCCTTCCTTCTGCTGTTGTTTGAGGTTTTCCACCACGTGTTGCTCCAGCACAGCGTTAGGTGACCGTCGCTGTTTCACACAGACCTCTGAGGAGCAGTGCTGGGCACTTTTGGAAGTGTGCCGGGCGGTACCCTGTGTGGAATGGGAGCTGCCTGGGCACTTGGCAGCCCTGGAACCAGGCCAACTTCTCCTTCTCAGTGGAATGATGCCCTGTCACTGGGGGCTGCCCCTTCCCCCACAAGAGGTTCTAAATTGCACTTGCCTGGCATCTGGTAACATAGCTGACACCGAGCGGGTGGGGAAGTGCAGCAGCCTGGACTTGGGAACCTCTCCTAGGCACTGTCCCCCTGTGTGATGGGTCAGAAAGTGGGAGGTGTTAGTGGACACACGGGTCCGTGCTGGGCCAGAGCTCTGGGCGGCCCAGGAGGGTCCCCCCTCTCTCAACTAGGCTGAGTCCTCTGCTCCCCAGCGTGGAGCCCCTGCACATCACGCTCAGGGCCTCTTCTCCACTGATGGAAGTCTCCAGCAGGCCTGCCCACAGCTCTGGAAGACCGGAGACTGGGGCAGCAGGAGCCTCAGGCATCCCTGGTCCCCAGAGACCCACAGACAGCAGGTTAATAATAGAGCTGCTCTCCTGTCTGGGGCCCCTGCACCCATATTACCCAGAAGCAGCAAGTGTCCCCCGTCACTGCCAGAGAAGAGCTTGCAGACGTCATCAAGGCTAATTTGGGATCCTCAGATCAGTGATAGAAAGTCCCGGCAGAACCTTGCTGGCCCCTCCTGAGTGGGCCTGGCTGGCCCAGCCCCGCTCTCCATGGCCTGGTCTACAGAAGCAGTGCCTGACTCAGAGAAATGAGGCCCCAGCCAGGAAGGGCTGGCTGCAGAGCAGGGATCGGAGCCCGGCCTGTGTGCCCTTTGGGCCTAGATGTCCCTGTCACACACTCCTTTCCTAGGAAAAAGTGGGAAGAAGTCAGAGAGCCAGGAGACTCAGCCACAACCACGCTGCAGCAGAGGGAAGGCCAGGGCACCCAGAAGGTGCTTGGACAGGGTGAGGGCCTCACTGGGCCACTCCCTCCACTCGCTGTCTGTACACAGGTCACTGACGGGGGTGAATCTGACCTCATCTCCTTCAGGTAAAGGGGGCAGGCACTCATCTCCTTCAGGTAAAGGGGGCTACCACTGTCAACCACTCAGAGGGGAATCTATGTAAGGTATGGGAGTGCTCTCTGCAAGGGAAAGAACCAACCTAACCCAAAATCTCTGTCAAGGCCAACATGTATTAAACCCACTGGGCTCTCCCACCACTGGGAACAGCATTTCAGAAGGATGTTTAGGGCCAGAGACAGGTGTCCATGACAGAAGACTGTGAAGTGTCACATTGCAGGCCAGCTCACAGGGATGGACCCAGCCAGGGTAGGGTGTGAGTCGACAAACCCCCAGGCAAGTGCCAGGGTCACAGTGGGGAAAGGGCAGTGTTGGTACGATTCTGTCTTCCTCAGATTTTTGTAACAAATCTGTCTGACATTTTTTTGTGTATGTGTGCATGTTATTTATTATTATTATTATTGGTGAAAATATATACAGCAAAGTCTTCACCAAGTCAATAATCCCCACAAGTAGTTCAGTGGGACCTGTAGCAGCATGATGATAAATGGAGAAAAGATTGAAGTCGTCAAATATTTCATATTACTTGGTTCTACAATCAACACCAATGGAAGCAGCAGTCAAGACATCAGATGCCCTGGGCAAATCTGCTGCAAAAAACCTCTTTAAAGTGCTGAAGAGTAAAGATGTCTCTTTGAAGACTAAGGGGCACATAACCCAAGCTATGGTGTTTTCCATAGCTTCGTATGTATGTGAAAGCTGGACAATGAATAAGGAAGACTAAAGAAAGGTTGGGCAATCCTACTTCTGTAGTGATACTGCCTCGGAAACCCAAGGAGGGGTCGCTATGAGTCGGGGCCGACTCAACGGCAAACAACAACAACAACAACAACAAAGAAAAGTTAATGCTTTTAAGTTGTGGTGTTGGCAAAGACTACTGCAAGTACTGCAGACTGCCCGAAGAACTAACAGACCTGTCCTGGAAGAAGTGCAGCCGGAGTGCTCCTTGGAAGCAAGAATGGCCAGACTTCAGTCCCACCTACTTTGGTCATGTTGTCAGAAGAGACCATTCCCTGGAGAAGGATACCATGCTTGGTAAAATGGAGGGTCAGCGAAAAAGGGGAAGGCCCTTGACGAGGTGGATTGGCACAATGGCTGCCACTATGGGCCCAGGTATAGCAGGCCTGTGAGGTTGGCGCAGAACCGGGCAGTGTTTCGCTCTGTCGTACACGGGGTCACTATGAGTCGGAGCCAACTTCAGAGCACCAACAACAGTTCAGTGACATTGATTACATTGTTCACGTTGTACAACCTTTCTTACCATCCTGTTTCCAAATCATTCTACCCGTTAACATAAACTCCATGTTCCCTTAGCAAAAACACCCCTTTTCTAACAAGTTTTTAAATCAACATTTTTTTTTTAATTTTAGAATAGTTTTATATTTACAGAAAAATCATAAGATAGTAGAGTTCCCATGTACTCACACCTACTTTTCTATGTTAATACCATCTGACATTAATGTGCTATGTTTGTTACAATGAACAAACCCATATTGATACATTATTATCCACCAAAATGGGGTTCCCTACTTATGGCAACCCTATGTGTGTCAGGGTAGAACTGTGTTCCATTGGGTTTTCAAAGGCTAATTTTCTGGAAGTAGATTGCCAGGCCTTTCTTCTGCGCTCCCCTGGGTGGATTTGAACCCCCAACTTCTCAGTTAACAGCTGAGCACATTAACCATTTGCAAGAACCAAAACGTTCACTGACATCAAGTTGATTCTGACTCATAGCAAACCTCACTGGGTTTCCAAGGCTGTAAATCTTTATTTTTTATTTCTTAAGAGTTCAGCTTTTTAAGGGGACATCAAGCTCAATTGACATAACATACTACACAAAACATTGTTCCACCTCCTCCTTTGGTGAGTAGTGACTGGGATCTTAAAAGCTTGCAAGCAGCCATCTAGATGCAACGATGGGTCTCTCCTCGTCCAGAGCAAAAGAATGAAGAAGACCAAAGGGTCATAGAAACAATTAGTCCTCGTGACGAGTACACCATGTGATCCTCAGCCTATATGACTATGAGACCAGAAGAACTAGATGGTGCCCAGCTAGTAAACCACTGTCAACCACTCGGAGGGGATCTATGTAGGAGATCCTGGATAGAGAGGGAGAACAATGTGAAACAAAACTCAAAGTCGTTTGAAAAAAAAAGGGGGGGGACCAGGTTTGCTGGTCCGATAAAGCCTGGTGTAACCACTGAGACTATGGTCCCTAGCTGCCCTTCAGGTCTGGAATTGAACCCACACGTGTGGCTTCCAGCCAAACAAAAGACAGGCATATGAGGTGAACATTTACCTGAGGTAGATACACTCCTTGGAGAGAACAATCATGGGAGAAAGAAGGGCTGTGTATGCACAGGGAGACAGCTCAGGGGACAGGGGTGTATGGAGGGGTGGACACAGGGAAGAGGTAACTATCAGGAGGAAAGGGGAGGGGAGTGTTGCATTGGGGTAAATTGTAGTCAATGTCATGAGACAAAGTGTGTGTGAACTGCTGTGTGGAAAGTGAATTTGCTCTGTAAACTTTCACCCAAATCTCAATTAAAAAAAAAAAAAAAAAGAGTTCAGCTTTTTATTGAACGTGTTACAAAAGGGGCTTAGTCAGAAAGACCAAAGCTCACATCATCGTCAGATTCTCCGGATCCTTCTCTTTACTTGCACTTTCTTCTCCCCGGCTGGGGCGGCAGTGGTGGAGGGGGCAGGTCCTCCCGCGGGGCAGCACCAGCTGCTGGGGCAGGCCCACCAGCCCCCACCTTGAAGATAAGGTTCAAAATATTGGCATTGGCCAGGACCTTGGCAAACAAGCCAGGCCAGCAAGGTTCAACATGGACACCTGCTGCCTTAGTGACCCAACGGCAAAACAACAAACAACAGCCTTAGTGAAGGTGTCGGTCTCATCTTCAGTGATGGTCACTTCATTGTCATGCTGTGTGAGGGCCAAGTAGACACAGGCAAGCTTGGAAACACAGGCCATGCCACAGTAGTGCCGGACTGGTGGCTGCCGGGTGCGGTGCTAATCTCCGGATGTAGCGCGGGCCTCACCCCAACGGTCTTAGCCTCCTCGGAAAGAACCAAGCAACTTAGCAGCAGCTGAGGAAAGGGGAGGGCTGTAAACCTCGACTGCTCCTGGGGAGCAGCTTGTGGGCTTGAACCACCAACCTTCTGGCTAGCAGCCAAGTGCCTTCCCCACTACAAAGACCAGGCTCTATTCAGATTTCCTGAGTTTTCACCTGTTGCCCTTTATCTTTTCTGGAACCTGTCTGATTTATAATAACAGAAACTCCCAAGAACAAGAGAAGACAGAAGCTGTTGTTCCCAGGGTGGCAGGCCCAGACAGGATGAGGACAATGACCGTCACAGACCCAGCTGTCCCCTTTCCTACAGCCCAGTTGCTGTGTGCCCTCTGGGCCTCAGTTTCCATGTCTGTGAGATGGGCCTGGGCTGCTGCCTCAGTGCTTGGACCCGACCATGTCTGCACTGCACGTGACACACAGCAGTCATGTGGTCAAGCCTTTCTCCCGCCTTCAGCAGTGGCCAGTGGGGCTAGGCTCCCCAACAAGGTCTCAGTCACCTCCCTGAGAAACACGCAGAGATACCTTCTGATCTCGCAGGCAAATTGACTTCTGGAGGCACCAGCTTTTACCTTTACCCCAGCCTCCATCTTCTGCCTCCAAGTCGACCTCAGCTGAAAAGATAGACTGAAAAGTTTCCGGGGGATAACATAAGCTGTTGAGTTTGGGGGCAGAGAAAATCCACACACTCACTTTTGGGAGTGAGGTTCACCCTTGCTCTCCTACCTAGTCACTTAAGTCACTTAGCCCCATGGCTTCCTGGAGTCCCCACTTATCAGATGCTTCCTGGCCATGAGTGTAATGAGGCACGGGCAGGCAGGCTGGTCCCTGCAGACATGACCCTGGATCAGGCCTGCCTCCTCCAGGCAGCAATCCTGGATCAGCTCCCCTCTGCTCCAGTGGGCTGGCATCACTGGACCTGTCTTCGGACCATCTACTGCCACTCTTCCCAGGCCCTACAGACTTAGTCCTGATTGGCTCCCATCTCACTTTTCCCACATGGCCCATTCCTCCTGGCGCCCTCATTCCTGCTGGTGAAATCCCTGCTATGATTTCACCATCGGGGAAACTGAGGCTGGGGGTGATTTTCTGGCCACCTGTGACACGTGGGGACTGATGAGGAAGGGCAGTGGAACTTGTGGTTGGGAGCAGGATGGGCTGGGGTGAGGGTGCCAGTTCTGTGGGACTGAGTGGGCCTCCACTAAGCTCCTGTTGAGCTTGGCTCTGCTCCTGAGAAGCAAGACAAGAAACTAAGTAAAGCAGGCTCAGTTAACACAGCTAATGAAGACAAAGAGGCCGAACAGGCGGTCAGCAGGCCCTCGGTGGCTGGACCTTAGCACGACTCCAACCAGGTGGGATGAGCAAGCCAGACCTCTGCCCCCTGCATCACAGGTGACAGCAGCCCGGAGGGAGATAAGGTCATTCATTTATTTTAAAGTAAGCCTTTACTTTCTGTTTTGGCTGGATGCCAGGCATGGAGCAAAGGAGGAACAGAGAGGATCTGCCTCCCGCCCCATCTCCAGCCGCCGGACCCCCCAGACACAGCCCTCCAAGCCCTCCTCCTGCCCTGGGCTGCTCAATGGCTGGGTGATCACAGTACTGGCCAAAGCCCCACCTCCCCTCCACCGGCCACACCTCAGTGGCCCCCATCCTCACCCACCAGACGGAGTTGCCAGCTTAACGGACTTTGCCACTTGTAATTTATGTCTGCATCTTTCTTACTTCCAGTGCAGCTGAGTCTGTTTCCATGAGTGTATTTCACGTCATTGTCCATTTTTCTCCTGGGACGTTGGCCTTTTTCTTACTGATTTGTAAGGATTCATGATAGATAACAAAAATAGGCCCTTTGTGAAATGAGTTGCCAATATTTCCACGGTTTGTTGTTTATCTTCCCCCCACCACACACATGCATCTGCTTTTTATTTTATGAGGTTGAACATATCCATCTTTTATTTCATGGATGCTGGGTTTTGTATAATTCTTAGAAAGACTCAAGATTATAGGTTTTTGTTTTATTCCATGCTTTCTTCTAGTAGTTTTATAGTTTCATTTTGACTTTTTAAATCTTTGGCCTACTTGGGTCTAGAAGTGAACTCAATCTTGTGGATTCCAGCCAAACAATAGATAGGCATATGGGATGAACATCTACATCAGGTAGATATGCTCCTTGGAGTGATCGATCAATCGCAGGGGAACAGAAGGGCAGTGTTTGCACAGTGAGACAGCTCAGGGTGGGGGCGGGAGTGCATGGGAGGGAAGGACACAGAGAAGAAGTAACTACAGGCAGGAAGTGGGAAGAGAGCTGTTACATGGTGGGGAATTGCAGTCAATGTCATGAAACAAAATCTGTATCAACTGCTGTATGGAAAATGAATTTACTCTGTAAACTTTCACCAAATCGCAATAAAGATTAAAAAGAAAAAAAATCTTTGGTCTACTTGGAAATTATTTGAGTGTCAAGGAGTGAGGTAGGGATCCAAACGTTTCTTCCCAATGCCTGTTTAGTTGTCCCAAGACCATGTATTTATGGCATAGTTTGGATTGTTTATTGAATCATTCATCTTTTCCTCCCATTGCATCTGTTTCTGGACTTTCTTCCCCATTATCTGAACACTGTTCATGGGCTGTGTTAAATACTGTGGTTTTGTAATATATGTGAAGAGTCCTTGGGTGATGCGAACAGTTAAGTGCTCAACTACTAGCCAAAAGGTTGGCAGTTTGAATCCACTCAATGGGCCCTCAGAAGACAGGGCGGGTAATCTGCTTCCAAAAGGTCCAAAAAACCAAACTCACTGCCATCAAGTCAATTCCAACTCATAGCAACCCCCACTGGATTTCCAAGGCTGTAAATCTTTACCAAAGTAGATTGTCCATCTTCCTTCCACAGAGCAGCTGGAGGGTTTGAACTACTGACCTTCTGGTTAGCACCAAATGCCTTATCCACTGCACCACCAGGGTGCCTTCTTCCAAAAGGTCACACAGCCTTGAAAATACTATGGAGCAGCTTTACCCTGCACACACATGATGCCATGAGTTGGAATAGATTCCATAGCAACTAACAATAGCAATATGTGTTAGAGTCTGGTGTGGCCAGTCCCCCCCTCAGTGTGCTTATTTTTCACATTTTCCTGGAGTTCTTCACTTGCTTGGTCATTCATGTGAACTTCAGAATTGTTTTGGACAGGCCTCTTGACTCATCCAAAGAACAAGCAGTCATTACTTCTCAGAGGTCGGAGAAGGACATGGGCTCCAGCACTGGATTCACATTGAGTTCCATCTCCTTTGGCCTTGTGCCTGGGGCCACTGGCCTCAGTATCCAGGCTTTGGTCCCTCATCTGTGAAATGAGGGAACCCTGAGGCCTCATGAGATGGCCACACAGCCTGGCAGGTGGAATCCCAACGTGTGGTGCTGTCCAGGGTGCTGGGCTGTGATTCTGCTCCTGGCCAGTGGTAGGTGGACCCAAGGAGTGGCCAAAGTAAAAGACCTTCTCTCTGGCCAAAGCAAAAGACCTGTCTATGGCCAAACCTTATGGCTGAGGTGGCCCCAGCTAATGCATGAGATTCTGCAGATCCAGGTGTGACCCTTGCATGCCCACATCCCACTAGTCCCACCAGAGCTGGCCCAGCAGAAAGAACAACAGGGCAGGAGAGGCCCAGTGGCCAGAGGAGGTGGGTGGTGCTGGCTAGCGGTGTCTGAAAGAGGATCCAGGCTCAAGGAAGGTGGCAGTGGCCACTGCTGGGCTGCCCATCCTGGTGGGTAGTACAGGCACACTCACGCCACAGCCTGGAGCCTGGGCAGCAGTTAGAGCCACTGCAGAAACCCAGTCCTCAGGCAGGCGGGTGGTAAGTAGTGGCTAGGTCCTGGGCCCCCAAAAGATGGGCAGCCCACAGCTCTACACCCAGGGCTACCCCTGCCTGCTCTCAGCTGTACACCTGGGGACCAGGCTCAGCTCAAATCCTGCTAACAGGACTTCCAAAACTACCAAGCTCCTGAGAGGGCCTCATCTGGGACAAACCAGCTCCGCTGAGTGGGAAGAACTGGAGATGGATGGGCTGGAAGGGCGGGGGAGCACCAAGCAGAGAGGGGGTTGGGCAGACCCTGGATGTCCTGGCACGGGCTGGGAGAAGCGCCTCCATGGCTGGCAGCAAACCTCATTCAGCCTGGACTGTCAGCAGGAATCTTGACTAAAAATACCCCAGTCTCAGAGGCCTGCCTGCTGCTGCCACCGCCTCCAAGCCCCTTTTTACACCAAGCCCATGCACATGCCCCTTGAGCCACCATACAGGAGACTGACAACAGGGCCCATGGGACAGATGAGAAGTCTCCGGCCCACTGAGTCAGAGTCCAGGGCCAAGGTCTCCGGCACCAGCTGCAGAGACCTCATCTTGCCCTAAGGCCAAGGTCTTGGCAGGGGTGGGCTGAGGTTTGGTCAGGATGGGCTCAGGCATGGGGCAAAGGCCCCATTAGCCTCGCTCTGCCTAGCTCTCTGCCTGCGGCCTTCATGGTGAGGAGCTACTTACTTACTGGAGGGCAGAGCCCCAAAGGATTGGGCTGAGTGACCCTGGCAGAATGTGGGGTGCCAGGTGGATGCCAGGTGGGCTCTGCTCTAGTTATCTTCCCCATTGGTGCATCAATCCTTGAGGATTTCTGGGTGACCACTGGCAGGGACACGTCTCTTTGTTTTGGGCTCATTAGCTGAGTGACTCAGGCCCAGGCCCCCTTCCCTGTGGGGTGGAGGGAGTGGGGGTCCAGTAGAGCTATGGGGACCATAACTAGCCCCCAGACTGTTCACTGAGTGACTAGAAACTAAGGAAGAGAATGGATGAACTGAGTGAAGGTAGGAAGGCAGGGGGGAGCTCCTACATGCTCTTTGGACGGGAGGGCTGAGTTGGATTCAGGCTGGTTCCTCTACCTTCAGCTGGACACCCTGTGAAACAGACCAAACCTGCAAGCTCTGTGGATCATAGTAGCCCAGAGAGGTGCTACGGAGCACAGGAGAGCCAGCAAGAGCAAGGCTGGGCCCTGGTTAGCTGAAGCGTCACAGGTCAGAGGTCAGGACGCGCCTCAGCGGTCTAGCAGGTGGCTCTTCTTACTGTGGCCTCAGGGTGGTCTGCAATGCCCACCCTTCCTCTACTCTGTCTACTCTGGAAGAAGCCACCTAAGCCTGCTTCCTCCCCACACACTGGGTGCATGTGGGTTCCCACAGCAGGTTCCCCCCCCCCGACCTGGTTTTGACCGCCAGCCAGGCTCCTGGTGTGAACGGTGGCTCCCAATTTAGCTGTTACTGTTGGGTGGGTGGCTCTGGAAAGATCCAGCTTTCCTGGCAAAGGTGGGGGAGGGGTGAGACGAATCAGCTGATGCCATAGGCACAGCCTGGGACCCCACCTTCCGGGACCTCTGCCACCTGCTTCCCTCCCCAGACACAGGGCCCTCAGAGACCAGAAGTGTTCGCTCTTCCCAGCCTGGCCCTGCCCAGGCGGAGGCTGATGACCATATTCATGGCTCCCTGCCTCTGGGAAAGGGCCCCAAGGCCACTCGAGGTGCCCACCAGAGTGAGCTGAGCTTATCCCAGGATCGGGCACCATGGGCCTTCACCGCTCCCTGTAGGAGCCCAAAGAAGGGACACACCCAGCTCTGGGTCCAGGTGCCAAGTGTCCTCCCCTCCCGAGCCCCCACCCTGGAAGCAGGCCACTGAGAGCTCCAGGACCTATAGGTCAGGCCTTCACTTGGTCATCTGTGTGTACCCTGTGGGGGTGCACTCCCAGGCAGGCAGAGCCAAGGACACCATCCTGGTGGAGGAGGCACTTTCCCGGAGTGGAAGGTGTTTGGAAGTGGGCACGTTGGGTTCTTGGGGAATCATCCACCAGGGTCCAGCCATCAGCCTCTTCCCTGTGCTAGCCCTGGTTGCTGCCGTCTGTGACTTTGATGAATAAGAGATGAGCAAGCAGATTAATTATGGCTTACTATGCACCAAAATGGGAGCTCTGGTGGCGGAGTGCCTAAGGCATTTGACTGCTAACCAAAAGGCTGGAGGTTCAAACCCACCAGCTACTCCTCAGAAGGAAGATTGGACAATCTACTTCCGTAGAGATACTGCGCCGGAAACCCAAGGAGGGGTTGCTACGAGTCAGATCTGACTAGACAGCAGTGAGTTTGGTTTGGTTTGGTTTCGCTGGTTTTGGATGCACCAAAATTGAGCAGAGGGACGAGTTGGGGCAGGAGTCTTCAGAGAGTCTTCTGGGCTAGTGACAGAAATTCTGGACACCTTCTGCTGCCCCAAGGTTGGGGTGGCGGGGGCAGAGAGACCAGTTGGAGCACTCGGGAACTCTCCAGAAGGAGTGGTGGCTGTGGGAGAAGGGTAGCCCAGGGACTACCAGGATGTGGATTTATCTGAACATCCCTGGTCTCCACTTCCCTGTCTGGAAAATGGCTGAGGACGTCAGTGTATACACTGCAGGACAGAGTGGGATGATGTGCTTAGCAAGCCTGGCACGGAGTCCTTTCGGGCATCGGGCAGGCAGCCGCCCTCCATGGTGATAGCAGATGGCAGGCTGGCGCCCCCCAGCTCCCTGGCACTGGGACCACACCCCCAGCCGCCCACTCTGAGTGCTGGGAAGGTCACATTGGTGCAGTCTTTGGGCGGCAGGTGCAGGAGTGGGTTTGCTGAATGCCCTACAAGCTCCCTTCCTGGTCTGTCCTCCTGTGGTCCTGGGACCCTGCACACCCTAGCTTCCCAACCCCTCCTGGAGGGCATCGAGGGGCTACGTGTCCATGGGCCCCTGCAGAACTGCCAGAACAGACCTGCCACAGGGCTGTATCTCCAGCTTCCTGGAGCCCTGAGAAATAACACCCACCAGCCACTCCACAGAAGGAAGACTGGGCAACCGACTTCTGTGAAGAGTTTCCACCTTGGAAGCCCAGTGGGCGTCGCTATGAGTAGGAATTGACTCAATGGCAGTGAGTTTGGTTTGGGTTTTTTATGATGCCTTGACATGGGCCAGCCACAGTGGAAAGGTCCCCTAGCCCTTGCTGGCCCCATTGTCCCAAGCTGGATGCCTATGAGTGAACCAGGAGGTGAGTGAAAATCCAGTCACTGCCATAAGGGTCCACAGTCTTCTCAGGGGACAGGAGCGATGGGACCAGCTGTGCCCTGCCATTCCCTAGTCCTCCCAGCAGGCGTTGGTTTCTGCCTCATCCACGTGCTCCAGTGAGGCTCTGAGAGGTTGGGGAGACGGACCAAGGCCACACAGCCAAGCTGTGTCTATGTCCTTCCTTATCCCAGGGTATGGAGGCTGAACTCCCATACCGTGGAGATGAAGGAGGTCCTATGGCAGTGCCAGGCCTCACTGGAGTGTATGCCTGGGCCAGGTGAACTGGCAGAAGGCCATGTCCTATGTGCGGTAGATGAGGGTGGGGACGACCACCCCTGTGATCCGGCCCACACAGGACCTGGCAGGTCTGCTCGGCCCTGAGGACAAAGCTGGCTCGGTCCCCAGCCCATTCCCTCTCCCCAGCCCTAGGGCCACATGTCCAGAAGGTCCAGGGAACTCAGATTAGCTCTGCCCAAAGGGCCTGTCATCTCTGCAGCCCCTGCTGGGCTCCAGACCACTGCCCACCCTCTGGCCTCACTCTCTGCCCCTGGGGCTCAGCAGTGCAGAAGGTTCCGGGAGCAGGGGGAGGGCAGGACGGGAAGGAGAGGTCGAGGGCTTCGCTCCAGCCTCTGTCACCTGCCCACTGGCCCCTCAGCAGAGGACAGCTGCCCTCCTTCCGCTCATCCTTTGGGCCCAGAGCAGTGCTAGCTCCACGGTCACCCATGCGTGGGGCTTGCTGTCCCCGCGCTTGCACACACCCTGATAAAGGTGCCCGCTGAACCCTCCCTGTGTCTCCGGCCTGAGGAATGAATGGCGTCCTGTGACCTGAACTGAGCCACCACCCAGCCCTGCTCATCTTCCCATCCATTCCCCATAAGCCCCCTCATTGCACACCTCCTCATTCAGTGATACCGAGGTTGCTGCTGTTGTTGTTATGTGCCTCGAGTCGGACCTGACTCACAGCGACCCCTCCTTGGGTTTCCGAGGCAGTATCACTGCGGAAATAGATTGCGCCATCTTCCTTCCAAGGAGTGGCTGGTGGGTTTGAACCGCCAGCCTTCTGGTTAGCAGTCAAGTGCCTTAGGCACTACACTACCAGAGCTCCTGTGATACCTAGGAGTCCTCCTGAACCCCACAGGCCTCAGCCTTTAGCAAGGAGGGACAGGGAACCTGTCAGTCCACCGGCTGTGCCCTGCTCCTAACGCACAGACCTGTGGTCAGGTGGGAGGCCCAGGCTTCAGCCCAGAACAGCAAGGAACATACAGGTTTGGTGGCTGGAGAGGATGGAGTGCCAGAAGGCTCCATGCTGCGGCACCAGCTCCCATCCTGCCCATGGCCCTGCTCCGTGCCCCAGAACGGCCTCCCTTAGCTGTTGCAGGACAAGGGATCAGGTGCCTCACCACCATCTTCAGCCTCAGTGGGGCCAGCCCTGGGTTACAGAGGGACCCTAGGCAGGGCCAGGGTTAGAGCTGAAACACCAGCCACAATTGCCGTCTGATGGTCAACACCGGAACGTGGTGCTCCGTTCCTGGCCTGGAAGAGGCTTTTACAAGGCCCTGGCCTAAGGCACTTGACTGCTAACCAGAAGGCTGGCGGTTCAAACCCACCAGCCACTCCTTGGAAGGACGATTGGACAATCTACTTCCCTAGAGATATTGCCTCAGAAACCCAAGGAGGGGTCGCTGTGAGACGGATCCGACTCCACGACAGTGAGTTTGATTTTGCTTTCTTCACAGGAAGAGGCTGGCTTCAGAGACAGGTCTCAGCTTCTGCCAGGCTCCCAGCGCGTGTTCTCAGTTCCCACCATATGGTGAAAAATTCATTGAGCCACCGACGGGGTGCGCCTGGTGGCACTTGGCACCCAGCGCCCCTGAAGAGAAGTGGGTGTTTGGGGTCCTTCTTATCTCCCGTGTGGCACAGAGAGGGCCACAAAGCCAAATGAGGGGGCCTCAAAATCTCTTAAGCTCAAAGCCTCAGTTTTCTTACTAGAAAATGGGTGTATCCTACTTTAGCAAAGGTTTGCTGGGCAGGGGGCGCTCCAGGCTTTAGCCGGGCGAGGCAAGGTGGGCCACGCGGAGGCCGGATGCACCACGCCCATTCCCAGGCCCTAGGCACAGCCCTCGTCTCCGGGCCGGCCCCGCCCGCCCTCTGTCCCGCGCGCCGGGTACGTTCCGGCCCGGCCTGCAGTCCCCGCGACCGCCTGCAGGGGCCGCCGCCTCTTCAGAAATGCGCCGCCTTTGTCTGGGGCCGCGCGGCGCTGCTGCAGCGCCCCGGCTGACTGTCTCCTGCGGCCCGGCCCGGGAGCCCAGCGGCCGCCGCAGCTTCCGCGCCGCCACC
>NW_006922416.1:151476-178836 GCF_000298275.1 Orycteropus afer afer
GGCGGAGCCGGCGGCAGCAGGAAAAGTTGCCGCTTCCTGGGAAAGTTGGCTACCGCGGAAGGGCCAGGGGCAACCGGGCCGGGTGGCCCCGGTCGCTGGGCAGGGGCTGGGGTGGGGTCCGCCGGCTGGAAGGGCGGGGTCCGGCCTCGGAGGGCCCTGGCCGCGAAGGGGTTAATGCACTGGGTTTGCAGAAACGTGGGTCCCGAAATGGGCCAGGTGGGAGGACCGGGCGGGAGGGGGGGGGCCCCAGCAGTCCGCACCCTAGCGGGCCCCCCTCAGGACCTGGGTTCTCTGGGGTCAGGCCGCAGAGGGATGAATGGAGGGGGAGGGGGGGCGTTGGCAGCGGCAGTAGAGGGCGTGGGGAGCAGGGCTGTCCCCTGTCTGAAGAGTGGGAGCGAGAGACAGCATCCTGTCCCCACCCGCAGTCTGCGGGCCCTGCGGGGGTCTCGGCTGCTGGGCTCTAGGGGGCCCTGCGGTGCTTGGCTCCTGGGCTAGCAGCGCCCCTCCCCGGGCACCCGTGGACCCCTCCCCCAGATATGTGAGGTCCTCAGAGGGTGGGCAGCTCCGTGGTAGGGGAGTGTCGGGCAGACCCTGCCTGAGGGCACTCCCCAGGTGCCCACTGGGCTGCCCTGTTGCCACCCTGCTGCTGTCCTGACTGCTGAAGAATGCACACACGTTTTCTCGCACGTGCACGTGCCTACATGGGCTGCACAGTTGCACACGCGCGTGTGCACACGCATGCCAAGGCTGCTTGTTGTGCACGTGCATGCACATCATGGGTTCACACAGGGACTCTGAGGGTGCGCACATTGTTGCCTTACCCCCCGCCCCTGCACAGCTGCACACATGTGCACACAAATGCCTAGGTGGTCTGCACGGTGCTGGGGGCCCCCAACAGTACCCATTCCTCCCATCCTTTCCCCTCATGTGGGGGCCTTCTGAGCAGCCAGGGCCCATAGATCAAGGATTGAGAAACTGGGTTCTAGGGGTGGCACCCACCTCTGTCTGCCTACACCCCCCGGAGTTTCCTCTTCACATCCCTTTGTGCCTGTGTGTGGCTGTGTTCCACTCAGCATGCGTCTGCATGTATGTGTGTGCACCAGTGACTGCCTAGGGCATATCGTTGTGTATCTGTTCCTAGGATAAAGATGCTCCTCATGTGCCCAGGTAGGCTGTGGCTGGGTCTGCTTGCATCAGTAGTAGACACCCCGAGACTGTGTTCGGTGCCTCCAGCCCAGGGTGTGAGGTACAGGGTCTCCCAGCCAGTCTTTCCCCTCTCCACCCTGGGTGGGGGCAGATAGCGAGCAAGGAAGGCCATCTCAAACATTGAGGTTAACACTCTGACCTCTACGAGTAGGCCAGACCCTGGGCATGGTCTGCAGCTACTGCAGCTTGACCCGGGCAGGGGCAGGTGCACACCATCCCTGCAGTGACCATACGGAGGCCCTTCCCCGGGACCTCAGTTTCTCCATGGTGGGGGCCTTTTGGGTGAGAGGTTTGGCGGTGCTGTGTGAGGCATAGAAACATAAGGGTGCTGGTGACCAGTCCATGCTGTGGTGAGGAGGCCTCAGGCCAGGGCTTGAGGGGCTCAGTGAGGCCGAGCCACACCCACTTTGCTTCCCGAGCCACCATCAGTGCCCTTGTCTCCAGAATGGGGATAAGTAGAGACCCTTGCGGGTTGTGTGGGGTGAAACTTGATGACAAAGGTGTAGGCTGGAGCTTGCGGTGGGCCCCCCGTGAAGGAGCAGGGTGGGTGGTGGGCTTGTGGTGGGGCAAGGGGGGCTGTGTGCCTCCCTGCCGTGAAGGTTGGCTGGCACTCCTCTTTTCTAAGCGTCAGTCATCCCATCTGTAAAAGTGGGAACTGTCGCCTCTTTGCTCCAGCTGAAATGAGGAGAAGGTGTGATCCTGTACGTGGGGTTGAGTCAATGGGTGGTCCGTACCCAGACTGCACCTGGGGAAAGTGAGAATGCTTAGAGGGCCTGGCTCCTGGGCCCTGGCACGGCAGGAGGACCATTCCTTCCTGGATTCAAGTCTCAGCTCCGCCGTGCAACCTTGGACAAATCGGTTCATCTGTCGGTGCCTTAGTTCACTCACCTGTGACATGAGGCCTGGCCGTGGTCTGTCTAATTTTCCTTGTGGAGTTTTTTGGTCGCGGTGCTTCTGTCTTCAAGATAACCCAAAGTACCACCATCCCTCGCATTCCATGGTTCCCACTGGAAGGACATCCTCCTGAGATCCCTGGACTGCCAAGCAGACCGCTTCCCCGCTGCCCACTTTACAGTTTGGGAAATAAAGGTGATGAGTCAGGGTTGAGCAGGTGGAAGGGAGGTACTGCAGAAGGAGGGAGGTGACCACTGCTGACTTTCCCGGGCTGGGGCACCATTCCAGTTCTTCCCCTTATCAGCAGGAGGCTCAAGGAGCTCCCAGGTCTCAGTTCCTCCACGGGAGTAGTGGGGGTCCCTGCAAGGTTGCCATGATCCTTAGTGGATGGCCGGGATCCCGCAGTGAGAACTGACTGTGAGTCACCAAAGTTCAGAGTTCAGGGACAGGGCTGGAGGAAGGAGAGGCTGGCTGAGTTCAACTAGGAGGACTTGTGGGGGGACTGTAGGAGAAGCCCCTGCCACAGGATGGGCTGGAGCTCTGGAAAGGGGAGCATGGGAATAAAGCGTCACTGTCCTGGGAGGTTGAAGCCTAGGGTGGTTTGCTGAGTGAGTGTGAGGGGCCAATGTGGCTGTGCCTTCCAGTGCCTCTGGCCCCATCCTCACCATCTCTCTGCTGCTCTCGGCCAGGGGGACGCCCTACTCTGCCCAGGAACCTTGGAGTTCCCTGGTGTCTCTGTGGCCTTGCTCCCTGCAATGAATGGCTTTGTGGTGTGGTTGTCCAGGACAGAGAGTGCGACACCGGGAGTAGACAGAGGCCAGGATGGGGTGGGGGTGGGGGACAGGGAGGCCGAATGCCCTCCCTTATCCGGTGTGCTGACTCAGGAGCCCGTCTTGAGGGGCCTGGACCCATTGTAGCCATGGGACAGCCCTGCAGCCGTGTGTCCTGCTGGCCTGGGCCTGTGGTTCCAGAATTCTCAGGAAGCCTTGATCTGTGTGTCTGGAAAAGGGGTCGGGAAAACTGAGTACCAGGAACTGTTAGAAGAATGAGTGTATATGTGAGTAAGTGTATGAGGGGGTGGAGTGTGAGGGGGTGTGTGTGTGTGTGCATGTGTGTGTGGGGGGAGGGAGTAAATGGGAGTATGTGTGTGAGAGAGGGAAGGCGTGTGTGAGGGAGGGAGTGTATGTGTGTGTGTGTGTGTGAGGGAGGGGGAGGGAATGTGTACATGTGGGGGGTTGGGAGTATGTAATGTGAGGGGGTAGGGAGTGTGTATGTGTGTGTGTGTGTGTGTGAGATAGAGAGAGAGAGAGAGATTTGGAGTTGTGTGTGAGAGAGGGATTAGATGAATGTGTGTGTGTGAGTGAGTGTGTGCTTGAGGTTGGGAGTATGTGTGTGAAGGAGAGAGGGAGTGTGTGTGAGGGAGAGGGGAAGTCAATGAGTCAAGGTGGGAGTGTGTGAGAGAATGGCCCTCTCCACCCCTTCCTGCAGTCCTGTTGTAAAATTACTGAGAAACCAAAACCAAACTCACTGCCAGCAAATTGTTTCCAACTCATCGCGACCCCCTCCCACTTTGGGTTTGCGACCCCCCCACACACACTTTGGATTTGCGTGGCAATAAATCTTTACAGGAGGTGGCTGGTAGGTTTGAACCACCAACCTTCTGATTAGCAGTCAAATGCCTTAGGCACTGCGCCACCAGAACTCCTTAAGATTACTGAGGGCTCTCTGGTGGTGTAGCGCCTAAGCCATTTGACTACTAACCAGCGGCTGGTGAGTTTCTAGGAAGGGAGGTTGGGCAATCTACTTCCATAGTGATACTGCTTCAGAAACCCAAGGAGGGGTCGCTATGAGGCCGATCCAACTCCATGGCAGCGCATCCTGCCTAATCAGTATGGTTCAGTCTGGTGGGTCCTGACCTCTCACCCCGGGACAGGGCTGCCTGTTCCTTTGTGGACACTCAGGGCCCCTGACCCAGGGCCTCTGGCCTCAAGTGCATAGTGCAGACGAATCTGTCTCACTGCAGCCCTCCCCCGCTCCTGCTTCTCTGTGTTCTCCTGGGGCCCCTCAAGGCCCTCCAGCCCTAGAGCCTGGCTCCACCCACCCCCGGCCCTCCATGTGGCCAAATCCCAGGTGCTGCATTGGTTCCTGATCTTTCATTCATTTGTTCATTCACCTATGGCCTGTTGAGACCCTACCGGGAACCAGGCAGCTAAAGGATGAGATCGTTGTCCTTGTGACTTTAAAGGACAGGAGAGCGCAGGGTGGCCCCTGGAAGTTGTGGGATCCCACTGCTGGGCAGGGTGCTTGGCATGCTTGTCCACACACACCTGCCATCTTCCCGCACACCACTGGAGCGTGTGTGGGCCCAGCCGGGTCCCGCCATATCCGGTGTTTGGTAACACGGTTTCCTCTTTTGTCACTGTATGTTAAATATCTTGCACGTCAGTAACTATTCCTTTTGCACCGTGCATTTATTGGCGTGTGTGGAATTCCTTCCCAGGAGAGCACTGTAATTTATTCATCCAAACCTGAGGTGGTCACTCTCTCCCAGCCCACAGATGGACACCCGGGGATGCACCTCCACGCACAGCTCTCAGAGCTGTCCTCAGAAGAGGCACCTCCAGGTCACCTGGATGGTCGTGGTCACGTTACACCTGCCCCCGCCCCCACCCCCACCCCCCTTTGCCGAATGCCTGTGCCAGGCTTTCAGGGACAGGATTGCAGGCCTTCCCAGCCCCAAGGAGGCCATTTACACACATCCTCCGGTTTTCCTGGGCCTAGCTGTGCGTTTCTCGTTCGTGGTGAGTAGAATCTCTTTCCAGGCATTATCGCTCATTAAGATTGCAGTGCTGAGAATTACTGCTTGTGCAGGGGGTGCTTTGGGGTCCGCCTCCCTCCGCCTCCCTTCCCGAGCCTCTCTCCTGGCCCCGAGGCCCTGTGCTGGCTCCTGCTCCGGGCCTCCTATGTCCTGATAGTCCCTTGCATGCCTTAGGGCCTCTACTGCCTTGGCCCCTCCCTCAAGAGCAGCCAAGTCCATGGGCGGAGCTGAGGTTCACATTGAGTGGCAGAGGCTGGAATTCTGGGTCTTGGCTGCCTGGCAGGTAGCAAGGCCCCACGTGGGCCTTTGGCTCAGTGGGAGGGGGAGCCAAGGATGGGCTGTTCAGAGCTGGCCCACCTGGTACCCCAAGTTTGCTCCTCAACAGTCCGGTCTGTACTGCACACAACCTTGCCTGGCCGTCACGGATCACACTCTGGAACTGAAGTGCGTAGAACGTCGGTGGGTGCTGAACAAAGATTTTGTGGCCAAACGATGGCTAAGGTCCTTCCGAGGGTCTGTGAGGGACCTTTGGGCCCCCTTAGGGGTCCTGGGGATGGGTGGACCATCTCACACAAACCTGTCGGCTCAGTGTGCCTGGCAAGTGGAGGGGCCCTGGCTGCTCCCCGCAGTGCATGGCAATGTGCAAATTTAACCTTTGGATTTATGACTCTGTTTCTTTCCAGCAAATGTCATGGGAAATGTCAGGCTGAAGCTAAAGCTGGGCAAGGGGCCCACTGAGGGAAGGGGCGAGGCTGAGCAGGCTGCGGTGCTGAGGGGCTCAGGCCAGGGTGGGGCTCAGGCCTCCCGGCCTCTCCCTGGCGCCCCCTCAGACGGCCCCGCGCTGTGCTTGTCTGCTTGCTGTGCCCTCTGTCTGTCCCAGGCCTTGACCTTGGAGAGATGTTGCCTTTATTCACATTCTGCCAGAGCTCTGATGGGGTGTCTTGGGCACCTGGTAGAACAGTGCCCACCGTACCCCCCCGCAATCTGGGCAGCCTTAGGATCAGCCTATGCCGTGCCAGTCCACTGAGCGACCTCTCTGGCCACTGAAGGCCTCATCCATAATCCGTAGCTGCCAACCAGAGGAGCTGTTCTTGGCTCCTTGCCCTCATGGGTGGGAGACCCCTCCCAGTTCTCACAGTAGGTGCTCAGTAAAGAGCTGAGGTGTGGTGGGTGGATCTGGAATGCAAGGGAGAGCTCACACCAGGCTAGGAACCCTTGGCCCCTGGACTTAACCCCAGGAGCTCCAGCTCCGAGGGTCAGATGGCTGTTACCAAGTCTGCCACTGGCCCTCAGCGCTTACTGCCTCCCTGCTGTGTGTGGCTGAGTGGGGTCTTGGGCCTCCTAGGCTGCCCTCCACTGGCTCTACCTCTCTTTACCCTGTACCTCGGCTCCACTTCCCTGGGCATCCCAGGGGCCCTGAGTCAACCTCCGATCCTTTCTGATTGCAAGCTCTCCTCTGTGCCACCTGTTCTTCACCTCTGGTATCCCAGCCCAAGAGTCAGGGGACCCCTGACCTCCTCCCGCAACCTTCCCCCTAATGCAAATCCAATGCCAAATCAGAACCTCAGCTTGGACCATCCCTCCTTGGCCTGGCTGAGTGCCTGCCCCGGCCCTCCCCTCTCCCAGCCCGCAGACACCCGGGCGCCCTGCCTGCCAGCTCTTGCTCCATCGAGGCTTTGAGAGATTTTCCTGAGATACATCTAGCCGGGCACTCCTGCCTTCTTCACTCTCCTGGGAGGTGGCAGGGGCTGATGTGGAACAGCATCTTCACCAACGTTAGTAGGGGTCCCGTGCCTGGACGTCCCTGTCCCTCAGCTGGCTCCCAGGAGAGGCTGGAGCTGGCAGCACCCTGGGGTAGCCACTGGCTGTCACACACAGGCCAGCTGGCCTCGGTGGCTGCAAGAGAGCCATCAGCTCAGGGCTTCAGTCTGGAAAGAAAGCACAGAGGCCAAGCTGTGCAGTGACCTGTGAACTGTGAAGCTATGGAGCTGGCCAAAGATACAAGGAAGGACACTCTGCGGCCAGCTCTCCCAGCTGCCACCTGCCTTCACGCTGCATCCCAGCCGGAAAGCTGGGAGTCCACGTAGTGCCCCCACCCCCATCTGTCATGGCCCTGCCAAGTTCTCTCCCACACACTTCTCCTTCTGACCCGTTCAGCTCCTCCTCCACCATCCTTATCCTCAAGGCCGCCGCCTCTGAGAGCTCCTTCGAGGGCACGGTTGACCAGTCACTCCCTGCTCCGCCGCCCCCGTGGCGCCCCAGGGCCTCCTGACGGCCAAGGCAGGCCTCCTGACGTGGAGGCAGCTGGACATCAGGTGCCTGGTGTGTGGGACCAAATGGGCTTTAGCCCAGAGTCAGCTGTGTACCTCCATGGGTCATCCACCCTGCTGATCTCCCTACACATAAGGCAGGCATGGTGATGGTGGAATCGGGGGTGAGTGCTGCCCACGGGGCCAGGTGTATGCTGGGGGCTCGATCATGCAAACTACCTACTTCCTAATTGTCCTGATTGTCCCAGCTCCTGGGGTCCTTTCCCTACCCAGCCAGGCTGGAATTCTCCCAGAATATTTCCTGCCCTGGGCTGGAATGATGATGGGGTCTCTAGACTCTGTAGTGGGACACGTGGCCCCCAGCTTTCAGGGAGTCTCAGAGGTGATGGGGTGGTAGAACCACAAGCAGCTAGGTGGGAAAGGTGTTTGCAGGCCATGCGGACCCCTGGGTGCTCTCAGGAGCAGAAGCCATTACTGGGCTGTGGGCGGGTCAGGTAGAGGGGGCGGTCTTATCTGAAGCGTCCCCTCATTGGTCCTTCCACTGATAAGGGTCCTTGTCACCCACTCGAGGGGGAGGCAGTGCATAGAACCTGTGGGACAGGCTGAGGATGGGAAGGATGCGGCGGGGCTGTACAGGGCCCGCAGGGGGTCTGGAGGGGAGAATAGGGTGCACCTGGGAGCCTCATTTAGTCCCTGTTCTCCACTCTTTTGAGACTGAAACTCAGCCAGGGTCCCCACGGCAGGGAGCTGGCGAGCTGGCATTGGTCCCGGCCACAGGCAGACTCGGAAGGGAAGTTGCCATCCTCTGGCCTCTATTTAGGAGTGCCTGCCCTACAGTCCACTTTGCACCTGACTCGTGGTGCAGGTAGAGGGGCTGGTCCTCGGTCCCTGCCTGGTCCTTGGGCTGGGTCCTCAGCTGTGGCCGGCTGGGTGGGCCTCCCACTCCAAAAGGAGCAGGGTGGGCCAGCCACCAGGATGCGCAGTGGGCAGGCCCATCAGAGTGGTTGCAGGAAGCTGTGAAACTGGCCAAGGTGACAAGGACACTCGGTGTCCAGCTCTCCCAGCCCCCACCTACCTCCATCCAACACCCCGGCCAGAAAACCGGGAGTCCACCTAGTGCCCCCACCTCCGTCTGCCAAGTTCCTTCCCACACGCTTCTCCTTCTGACCTGTCCAACCCCTCCTCATCCTGGTCCTCAGGGCTGCCACCTCTGAGAGCTCCTTGGAGGGCGCAGAGCTAACCAGCCACTCCCTGCTTAGCCTCCCCCGTGGCTCCCAGTGCCTCCTGACAGCCCAGACAGGCCTCCAGCTCCAGGCTTCTTGGGGCCTGCAGTCAAGACACACAGGGGCCTCGGAGGGAGCTGTAAGGTAGTCCGTGTTCCCCTGGGCATGAGCATCTCTCACCCCCGAGTGTCCTTTCCCACGTGAAAGCCTGGGGTGGGCTCACGGGGCACGGGTCCCCGAATGTAGCCTGGCTGATGGATCTACAGGGTCCCGGGGAAGAGCATCGCACACTCTGCTCAGAGTTGGCTGGCACCAAGAGGCAGAGGCCCGAGAAGGGCAAACCCAGGCAGGGACTCAGCTTTGGGGAGCCAGGTCACCCACTTCTCTGTTCACTAATGTTCCCTCAGCAAAGATTTCCTGGCATTGGCCTCAGGCCCCGTGCTGGGCAGTGGGGACCCAGAGATTCCTATAACACACTCCACCCTCAGCGTCCCCCACCAGGCTGCTAGGGAGACACCTCACAGCTATGAGGTGCTCTGGAGAGAAGTACTAGCTCAGGTGCCAAGGGCTGGTGAGCGTTCTGAGGCCCAGAGGTTGTCCTCACCGTCTTGGCCTCTGCCCTCCAGGCCTCATCGAGGCCACAGTCTCACCAGGTCTTAGACACGGAGGGGCCTGTAGCAGCCAGAGCCCCAGGAGCAGGCGTCAGGAGGCCTCGGGGACAATGGGATGGGTGGAGAAGCCAGTCATGGGCAGAGGAGCTGGGAGTGTCAGGAGGGAAACGAGGGGCCAGTGAGGGGCATGTAGGGGAAGCCACAGGACAGGAGGGGAACAAAGGGAGGTTTTGGGGGTTTGGGGCCCAGAGGACAGGTGTAGAGGCTTCGGGAGAGAGACAGTCCGATGGGGCTGCCCACGGACACAGGTGGCCCCCACCTGGCCCTGTGCTCTGGCAGTGTGACACGTGGCCTGCACACTGGGCCATGTCCAGGCTGCCTTTCAACTCCCTGCCTCAGCCCCAATTTATGTCAGGCAGAAGTTGACACGGGGACAGGTGTGACAAGTGTCTGGCTTCCTGTTCGAAAACTGGCAAAAGAAAAACTCTCCCCATAAAGGTTTTCCATCTACGTCCCTCCTGATGTCACTGCGAGGAACCATCACGGCTGAGACAGATGGTGGCCCTGACGGACTCCATCACCTGCTGCTAGGAGCAGAGCCAGCCCCGGGGTAGCCTGGGACCTGTGGTGGGTCAGGGCCGCCACCCCCCGGGCCCCCTCTCCTATCCCACAGCCTGCCCGCCCCCTCCTCCCACAGAGCCTCTGTCCCAGCCAGAGACCCCAGGGACATGTGACACAGATACTCAAGGAGGGGTGGCTCCAGCTTGGGCAGCTCCAGGGCCCATTTCATGGGTCTCTACTTGTGGGACCACTTCTGCAGAGGCACTGCCTCCTCCAGGAAGGCACCCCTGACCACCCACTTGGGCTGCCATCACTGTTCCCTGCAGGCGGGGAGCTCCAGGAGGTGGGGTCATTCTGGGTTTGGGTGCCCAGGGATCCCCAGGTACCCTAATCCCGGGAGCCTGGTGTGGGCTATCGCTCTGTCTCCAAGGCTTGGCTGTGACAAGGGGTCTCAACAGGGGCAGCATGTTGCCTTGTATTCTTGGCCCCAGGGCTCTTGTCCTCGAGGTAGCCCACACCCTATGTGTGCTTATTCCCCGGTGTTACGAGGCCAACCAAGGCTGAGGGCAGGGTCATGTCCCACCTCAGGTCACCCAGCAAGGGGCTGGAGGTCACTTATGCTGGACACGGTGGACCTAGCTGATGCCTTTTCCCTGCCCAAGTATGCCCCTTCTCAGCCCTCAAATGACAGTATCTTGGGAGGATACCCACCATGCATGTGGGTGGCCCTGTGTGAGTGTGTGTGCCCTCACAGCCTTGTGAGGTGGGTTCTGTCGTTTCCAGTGGAGGAAGCAGGTCTTAGAGGTTAGGAGACCTGCCTGAGGCCCCACAGAGCAGAGCTAGAGTCGAAGCCCTGGCCTTCGTCCCATTTGTAGGACGAGCATGGCTGGGCAGGGAGCCCGAGGGCTGGGACTCGCAGAGCAAGGCCGTAGGTTCCAGCTTCTGCACATTAAACAAACAGAGCAAACCAAAACACTTAACAAATTCTGATTTGATCGAGTTGTGCTCATGGTAGAAAATTTGGAAAAATACATCAACGTTTTAAGAGAGAAGTAAAAGCGTTGGGGCGCCACTCAGAGAAGCCGCTGTTGGTACTGAGGGTTGGGGGTGGCAGCCGTCCACAGGGACATCAGTGTGAGGCTCACAGGCTATGGCTGTCCTGCTGCTGCATGTCCCGAGAGAGTGTCCCCTGGAGGTGGCCATGCCTGGCTGGTATGGTGGACACGTGTTGCGTTCACTCAGCAAACATTCAGGGAGCACCTGCTGTGGGGGGGGGGTCACAGTT
This sequence comes from Orycteropus afer afer, assembly GCF_000298275.1. Taxonomy (NCBI): domain Eukaryota; kingdom Metazoa; phylum Chordata; class Mammalia; order Tubulidentata; family Orycteropodidae; genus Orycteropus; species Orycteropus afer. The sequence goes on from NW_006922416.1 coordinate 162,345, forward strand.
GTGGATTGTCCTCGTGGGACACAGCCTAGTGGAGTTGGGGTGCAAGGTGGAGTGGGCATGGCTGGCTGTGGACAGGAGGTGGGGGAGCCGCAGGGGGATGTGGGGAGTGGGTGGGTTCCAGAGCCAGGACAGAGGTGTAAGTTGAGAGGGGAACGAGCTCGCCAACGTGCCCAGACCCGCCGGGGATCATCAGGGAGCCGGGACCCAGCTCTGCCACGTCACAGGCTCTGAGAGGTGGCCTGGCCTCACAGGTGGCAGCTCAGCCTGCTGCAGTGCCAGGGGGTGGGAGCGGCTCTGGAAAGGAGCAGCGGGTAGCCCAAGCCGGCCCAGGGGGAGGGCGGTGGCTGGCCGCTGGCCAGGTGGCATTACCGCGTTTGAAATGTGCATTAATGGGAAGAGGTGCCGAGTGAGGGCGGAGAGCAGGGGGCCAGGCGGGGGGCATTGTCCCGGGCAGCCAGGCCTGCAGTGCCGGGAAAGGGGCCTCAAGCACGGGGTTCTGACGGCAGGTCTGCAAGATGCGAGGGGGCCCTCGGGAGCGCTGTCGTCCTGTTCTTCAGCAGTTAGTGAGCACCTGCTGTGTGTAGTCCTCACGCATGTCATCTTACTTTAGTGACCTTTTCACAGCTCACGCTGAGGCCCCAGGGGCTGGGGACTGCCAGAGTTACCGGTGGGGAGCCGGGCCTGTCTCACCCAGGGCCTGGGCTCACTCTGGGACCTCCTATGCTGGGGGTAGGAAGGAAGGTGGGGACAGGGGGTTAAGAGAAAGGCAAATGCCTTTTCAGGCTTACGAAGCTCAGCCTCGGGCTGGAATCCGGGCTGCAGACCCAGCTGGCAGGTGCTGGGGTATGGAGCTGGGTCTGGGTGTGAACCCTGTGAGGTGAAGGGAGCCAGGGTGAGCAGACCATGCCTGCAGACAGCCCCTTCCTGACCCCTGAAGGTGCCGTGGCCGCTGGGTGCTGGCTGGGAGCCGCATCCTTGGGCTCTGGTGCCTCCCCGGGGACTGCCTTTTCTGGGCTTGAATGTTTCTGCTTTGCTAGTTGTTTGGGGGAGGTGTGGGCAAGGGCTGGAGGGAGGCAGCACCGAGCCCCCCCGCTGCCCAGGCCTCCACCCTGTCTCCACCTCAGCACTGCCCCCGTCGGTGGCACCCCGCCCCCAGGGCAGCCTGCCCCCGCTGCCCGCCCGCAGCCCACTGGGAGCTCCTGTCACATCAGGAAGCAGCCAAAATACACTGACCTGCTTTTCCAGCAGGGACGGCGCCTGCTTCTTCCACCCTCGATGGTGAGAAGACACCGACAATTTCCATCCCAAATTGATTTCAAATAAGGAAGAGTTATCACACACAATCATATAGGAATAATTTATCACTCGTTAATAAAAGAGCAATTACTTATTCACGTTGGTCCTGCCTGCGTGCCGAGGGTTCGGTCGCAGGAGTGCTGTTCAGGCTCTGACAGAAGCCTAGAGAAGCCTGTGTGCTCTCAGCAAGGTCAGTTCCTGAGAGACTGCAGTCCTGGGGGCTTCAGACCTATAAACAGGGGGCAGTGGCCTTGACAGTGAGAAGATGGGGCAGAGGAGGAGCAGGGAGGGCCTGCAGGAGATGAGCCCTTCATCAGGGTTTCTTTGGTGCTGGGTGCCTGCCAGCTTACAGGTCAAGGCTGGTGGTGAGAGGGGCTGGGCTAGGTGGGTGTGGAGTGGGGAGGCCTGGTTTCCCACCACACCACTACCAGAGCACTGGGCTGAGAGAACAGCCGCCTACCTTCAGAGGGCTTAGCCCAGCTGCCGTGCGCGTGAGTTTGCTCTGGCTGGAACCTGTCTGGATTTTGAGGGCACCTCAGCTGGGAGGGCAGAGTACAGAGCATCCCAGGGAACCCAGGAGGTGTCCTTGACGATTCTCAGCTGAGCAGGAGACAGGCAGCGCAGTGAGCGGTGCCTGGTCCTAGAGCTGACATCTGCCCAGGCAGTGAGATGCTGAACCAGCTTGTATCGTTCCTCTTTCTCCTCCTGCTTCTTACTCACGCTTATGTCCACCTATCTCTGTTTCTGAGCTGTCTGTATCAAAATATGCAATGGTGTTTAAAAAATAACATTTTGGTCAACAATATCTTGCACAAGGTTAAGTCCTCTACCACACTCCCCAGCGTGGTCATCTTCTTACTAAAGCCAAAAAACCCAAACCCACTGCCGCTGAGTCAGCCCCTGACTCACAGCAACCCCATGTGTTCGGTAGAACTGAGCTTCATAGGTTTATTATTATTATTATTATTATTTTAATGGTTGATGGTTCTAATGAGAGCATACCTCCCTGGTGTTACTGTTCTTCTCATAAGCCTGTCTATCATTTGGCTGAAAGTTGAGCCATGGGGGTGAGTTCAGTTTCAGGCTTGAAAAGTATCTAAGGACCATAGTTTCAGAGGTTCTATCAGTCTCTAGCAAACCAGGAAGGCTGGGTGTTTGTTTGTTTGTTTTTTATGATTTTGAGTTTGGTTCTACATTTTCTTCCCACTCTTTCTAGGACTTTCTGTTATGATTCCTTTCAGAGTGGTCAGCAGTGGTAGCTGGGCACCATCTAGTTCCTCTGGTCTCACGGTCGTGGAGGCTGGGGTTCACGTGGTCCATTACTCCTTTGGATAATTGTTTCCTTGTGTCTTTGATTTTCCTTGCTCTTCTTTGCTCTGGATGGAGAGAGACCAACAGTTGCACCTTAGATGGCTGGTCACTTTGAGACCCCAGTTGCTACTCACCAAAGTAGGATGTAGGACATTGTCTTTGTGGACTGTGTCATGCCAGCTGACCTTAGTGTCCCCTGATACTATGACCCTGAGCCCCCGGGCCCAGTCACTCATTCCCTCAAGGTATTTGGTTGTGGCTAAGAAGGTTTCATAACTCTGCGTGCTCTGCTGTATTCATGGATGTATTTGAAGCACATGCAGATACATCTGTAGAAATAGCCTCTGTCAAACCCATGGATGTCACCCCATCCACCTTCCCTCCCCTGCTCAGCTTGTGTATTATCTGTGTAGCCATTTGTGGATTATTGTTATTACTATTACTACAGGACTATGTGTGCAGTAGTATTTCTCTTTGTTGTCTTTAATTCATGTGCTTCTCCCAGGGTCTTCCTCTGCCTTGACCATTCTGTGCTGACCTCCCACTTATTATATACTGCCTTTCCCTTCACCCAAGTTCATACATGTCTACCCTCTAGTTAGTGATTTACCCTTCCAACCCTGGTAACCTTCAAAGAATGATTCCTTCTGTGTGTAAACTTTTTCTTGACTTTATACAGTACTGGTCACGTACAGTATTTATCCTTTTGTGATTGACTAATTTAACTCAGCATAATGTCCATTAGGTTCATGCATATTATGAGGTGTTTTGCAGAATCATTATTAAATTATTTAACATTGTGCAATGCTCCATTGTGTGTATGTATCATAGTTTGTCCATTTAGCCATCGAGGGTCATTTAGATTGTTCCCATCTTTTTGCTGTTGTGAATAATGCTGCAGTGAACATGCGTATGTATGTATCTGTTGTGTCACAGCTCATATTTCTCCAGAATATAGACATAGTAGTGGGATTGCTTTCTATTTCCAACTTTTTTAAGGAAGCACCATATCATTTTCAACAGTGTATGAAGGTTTCTGTCTCTCCACATCATTGCCAGCATTTGTTGTATTCTGTTTTTGGGTTTTGTCTTTTTTTTTTTAACTTTGTTATTAGTGCTGGTGTGAGATGATATCTCATAGTTGTTTTGATTTGCATCTCTCTAATGGCTTATGATTGTGTGCATTTTTTCATGTATGTTAGCCACGTTAATATCTTCTTTGGTGAAGTGTCCATGTCTTCTGCACATTTTTTTATTAGATTATTTGTCTTTTTGTTTTGAAGTTTTCTGTAAGTGTTAGAGATTTGTCCCGTGTCTGATATGTTGCCCCCAATTTTTTCCCAGTCTGTAGGTTCTATTTTTACTCTTCTGGTGAAGTCTTTTGATGTGCATGAATGTTTAATTCTTAGGAGGTCCCACTCATCTAGTTTGTCTTCTGCTGTTTGTACATTTTTAGTTATGTTTAATAGCATATTTATGCCATGAATTAGAGCCCCTAAGTTTGTACCTATTTTTTATTATACACCAAAAAACAAACAAACAAACAAACAAAACACCTTACTGCTGTTGAGTTAGTTCTGACTCATAGTGACCCCCATTGGGTTTCCAAAGCTGTAAATCTTTGTGGAAGCAGATTGCTCCATCATTTTTCATGGAGTGGCTGGTGGGTTTAAACCACCAACCTTTTTGGTAAGCAACCAAATGCCTTAACCACTACACCACTACAACTCCTTTATTATACACCAATATCCCTTAGTTATAGACTAATATTCTTCATTAACATTGATGCAAAAATTCTCAACAAAAGCCTAGCCAATAGAATTCAAGGAGCTCTGGTGGCATAGTGCCTAAGGCACTTGACTGCTAACCAGAAGGCTGATGGTTCAAATTCACCAGCCACTCCTCAGAAGGAAGGTTGGGCAATCTACTTCCGTAGTGATACTGCCTTGGAACCCAAGGAGGGGTCGCTAGGAGTAAGGCCTGACTCGACGGCATATAACATAACATAACAACAAACAGAATCCAACAACATATCAAAAAAATAATGCATCATGACCAAGTGGAATTTGTACCAGGTATGCAAGGATGGTTCAACATCAGAAAAATAATCAATACAATCCACCACATAAATAAAACAAAAGAGTAAAACCACGTGATGATATCAATTGATGCAGAAAAGGCATTTGAAAATATCCAACATCCATTCTTGATATAAGCACTCAGCAAAATTAGAATAGAAGAGAAATTCCTCCACATAATTAAGGGTATATATACAAAACCCATGGCCAACATTATTCTCAACAAGAGACTGAAAATATTCTCCTTCCAAATAGGACCGGACAAGAATGCCCTTTGTCACCACTCCTAGTCAGTGTTGTATTGGAAGTCCTAATCAGAGCAATAAGGAAGAAGGGAAAATAAGCCTTTATTCTGACTTTTTTGGATGCCTCCAAATGGGCAAAGAAGAAGTTAAACGATCTCTGTTTGCAGATAATATGAACCTATACATAGAGAATCCTACACACTCAACAAGAAAATTATTGGAACTAATAGAAGGATTCAGCAACGTGGCAGGATATAAGATCAACATCCAAAAATCAGTTGGATTCCTCTACACCAGCAAAGAGATCTCTGAAAAGGAAATCATGAAAACAATACCATTTACAATAACCACCCAAAAGATGAAGTACTTAGGAATAAATTTAACCAGAGACACAAAAGATTTATACAAAGAAGACTACAAAATATTACTACAAGAAACCAAAAGAGACTTACATAAATGGAAGAATATACCATGCTCATGGATAAGAAACATAACATAGTGAAAATGTCAGTATCACCCAAACAGATATAATGCCATTCCAGTCCAGATTCCATCATCATTCTTTAAAGAGATAGAAAAACTAATCACCACCTTTATGTGCAAAGAAAAGAGACCCTGGATAAGCAAAGCAGTGTTAATGAAGAACAAGTAGGAGGCCTCACACTCCCTCATCTCAAAACCTACTATACTGTCACAGTAGTCAAAACAGCCTCTTATTCAGGTAGGTATACTCCTTAAAACAATCAATCTTGGAAGATCAAAAGGGCACTGTTTGCACAGGGAGATAGCTCAGAGGGTTGGAATGCATAGGAAAGAAGGACACAGGGAATAGGTAACCACAGGGAGGAAGGGGGAAGAGAGCTGTTACATTTTGGGGATTGCAATCAACGTCATGAAACAAAGTGTGTATGAACTGTTGTATAGAAAAATGAATTTACTCTGTAAACTTTCACCCAAATCACAATGAAAAACAAAAAGAAAAAAAATTGCTAACATGGCAAATTTTGTGTTATATATTTTACCACAATACGGTTTTAAAAGTAACAATTGAAAAGAAAAGAAAACAAAAAAAACTCAGCCTGGCATTGGTGCAATGACAGACACATAGATCAATGGAATAGGATCCACTTATGGACAGCTGATCTTTGACAAAGAACTAAAACCTATTAAATAAGGAAGAGGTAGTCTCTTTAACAAATGGTGCTGGCAAAATTGGATATCCATTTGCAGAAAAATGAAACAGAATCCGTATCTCACCACCTACCAAAACGAACTCAAGATGGATCAAAGACCTAAATGTAAAAACCTAAAAGTGTAAAGGTTGTCAAAACTCCATAGGGTTTTCTTGGCTTAATCTTTACAGAAGCACATTGCCAGAACTTTCTTGTGTGGCACCACTAGGTAGGTCTGAACCATCAACCTTCCAGTTTGTAGCTGAGCACAAACCATTTGCACCACCCAGTGAGGTCCTCTTCCTATGGATAGTTAAACCCACAGCCATTTCCCATCTCAGGTCACAAAAATGCTGTTCAGTGCCAAGCCACAGGGAGATGCTATGGTGATCTTCCCTTTCTTGTGTAGACTTTTGTTTTTCCTGGGGTCTACACTTGACAGCATATAACAACAACACTTGACTTTGTATTTTTTCTCTTGTCTCATCTGCTACCCTCATATGCTTACTTCTTCCCCATGTCAGGGCTGTACAAGTTTCTGATTTTTCACCTGGAAGTCTCCTCTCGGGCTCTGGTTCAGCTGACCCAGGACTTTGCTTCACCAGCTGCCAGGGGAGATCTAGTGTTTCCTGCTGCACACATTGTCATGGGCTCATTTTGGCTGAAGCATATCCTCAAGTAACTTTCTAAGATAGGTCTGCTGAAGAATCATTTTACGAGTTCTTGCATGTTTCAAGGTACATTCCAAGTTGATAGGCTGGGTACAGAATTTCATGTTGAAAATAGTTTCCCCTCAGAATTTTGAAGCCAATGCAATTTTGGTGTCTTCTGGTATCCAGTGTACCATTGGGTAGTTTGATGGGCATTGTTGCTCGTGCCCAGCTCTGGAAGCTTCGGACTGCTCTTGATCCCCAGGTCCTGAAATGGCACTGTGAATGTCATTCTTTGTGCTTGCATAGTGGAGGGCGAGGTCTTCAGCTCTGGGAAATTTTCTAGTATTATTTCTTTGATAAGTTTTTTCTCCATTTTCTTGCTCAGGAAGTCCCCTAATACAGAAGTTGGTTCTGTATTCTCTTTTTATCTTTTATCTCTTATCTTTTTTTCCCCCTTCTCTTTTTGTTTTTCTTTCTTAAAGATTTCCTTGACCTTGTTTTCTAACCCTCCTATTGATTTTTTTTTTTTAATTTTAGCAATTCTATTTTTAATTTCCAGTCATTCTTGTTCTCTCATGGCTTCTTGTTCATGGCACCCTGCTCTTATTTTAAATCCTTTGCCACCCCTAGGAGGATACTAGTCAGATATTTTTCCCCCTACTTTTCTCTATTCCTGAATCATTTCTGCTTCCTCCAGAGTGGTTTTCCATCTTGGTTTGCGTTGGAGACATTTCCAGATGCTTGGTGACCTTTGGTTTTTTGGTCATACTCAAAAGGGAAAGCATTGGAAAGGTTGGAAGCTCTGTTGAAAGTAGGGCTTGTTGACTGGCACGTGTCAGGTAATCAGACTGGAGACACTTCTGGGGGCACCCAGATGCCAGTGGTAGAAACCCTTTTCTAGGCTGCTTCTCCAGGGAGCCCCCTTTGCCATGTTCCCTGCCCCTTCTGGGTGTATTCCATCACCATCATCTTAGTGGGGACGCTAACACACGTCTCCCGCCTTGTGTTCTAACATGCTGCTTCTAACGTGATGGGTGGGCAGGGAAGCAGGACCTGAGTGCGCTGGTGTCAAAGCAATGGCGATTCGCACTGAGTGCAGGCAGGGGTCTCTCGGGAGGCAAGTTGGGACCACCGCACTAGACCTGCCTGTAGCCTTTGGCCGTGTTTGTAGTGCACTGTGCCCTCCTCCCTGCTGGACTCCTGCTGCAGTCACTCCTGGACAAGGCAGGGTCTACTGTCATGGACTCATTCAGGGCAGAGGGGCTGGAAGGATGGAGATTTGTCCTGGTCCTGGAAGAATATCGGAGGCTGGGGCTGAGGAAGGTCAGACCAACGGACGGCGGTGCCTTCTGGGAAGCAGGATGTGGGCAGAGAGCCTAGTGTCAAGTGAGGATGCTTGAAGGGGTTTCCAGGCCAGAGATGTCTGTTGGCCTCGTAAGGCTTGTGCTGTGCTATGGCCATCCTGTTGTCATTATGTGAGCTGGAGACTCACAGCCACCTAGCAAGTCCTCCAGCCACATGGCAAAGGGGTGCAGAACCTGGACCCAAGCTCACAGCTGCCGGGGCCCAGGGCCCACCCTCAGCCAGCTCACAGGAACAAAAGGCCTGGGCAGAGGCCAAGGTACTGTTGGGGGTCAGAGAGCCATCTACAGCAGGGGTGGGGGAATAGTGGGGTTCATTAGCCCCACTCTCCTGTGTCCTGGGGCTCAGATTTTATGTCCTGTCTCCTGGCATCACCAGCTTGCTGGGGCCCTGGCTGGTCACCTTGCCTCTCTGAGCCTCAGTGCCCTTGTCTAAAGAGTGGGGTTGATGTTCACCCACCCTCAATGTGTCTTTGGAAGGACACACTATGATGAGGGCATGACACTCTCAGGAAAGAGAGACAGGGTCATCCCAGGGAAGCCAGGAGCCCCCTTCCTCCTCCCTTAGTTATCTAGTGTGGCTATCATAGAAATACCACAAGTGGATGACTTTAACAAACAGAAAGTTATTCTCTCACAGTTCAGGAGGCTGGAAATCTAAATTCAGGGCACCAACTCCAGGGGAAAACTTCCTCTGTTGGCTCTGGGGGAAGGTCCTTGTCTCCTTTCAACATCTGTGGGCCTGGCATTTCTTGGAGATCTCCATGTGTGTTGGTATCAGTCTTTCCCTGGGTCTAGGAGGGTCTCAACATTGGGAACCCAGGTCCAAAGGACACACCCCACTCCCAGCTCTTTTTTCTTAGTGGTACTGAGGTCCCTCTCCTCTCTGCTCACTTGTCTCTCCTGTAAGATAAGAAGTGTGACTCAAGCAAGGATGTGACTAGAGTAAGGGTGTGACTTAAGTAAGGCTGTGACTCAGGGTACACCCCACATTGATCTTGCCTCGTTAACATGTAGAGGTTAGGGTTTAGAACACATCGCAAAATGGAGGATAATTACATCAGATCACAAAATGGAGGACAACCACACAACACTGACGATCTTGGCCGAGCCAAGTTGACATATTTTGGGGGGACACAATCCCATCCATGATACCCCGTTTCCTCTCCATCCCTCTTCTCTTCCCCTCTTCACCCTCTCACCCTTCCCCACCTCTGGGTGGCAACACAGGCTGTTGCTGGGATCATATGAACCTGGGTTTGAAGCAGAACAGTGCACTGACAGGGGCCTTGCCTGGGAAACAGAGGCTCATTCAAAACCCCTCCGTAGCCGTGAAGCAGGCTTGACTCAACCACGAGGCACCCCCGCCAGAATGGGGTGGCCTGTGCACCACAGCCGCTGCCCAGGGGTGTCTGCCGAGTGTTCTTTACTGCCCGCTCACCTCTAGGGCTCCCTGCCCCTGTGTGAGGTCGGGTGGGCTCAAGGCTGCCCGCAGTCAAGGGCATGACGCATGGCTGGTGTGATGCTGATGACAGTAGCAGACACCTCCACAGCCCGCTCTCTGGGACTCTATAGGAGCAGGCTGGCCCCCAGGATGCCTGAAGCTTAGCCCCTGCAAGCAGCCACATGGTGGCCAGGGTAGCCGGTCCTCAGTGAAGCCCTGCACTCTGATATCTCTCTCAATTCTGGGCCCCATCTTGAATAGTTCTTTCTGCTAAGGCTGAGAAGCTGGTCCCACCTGACCTGTCCTGTGACCTCTCCAAGTGGCCAGGTTCTGATGTTTGCAGGCAGTAAGCTACCTTCTGGGGGATGAAGCAAGAACCCAGGGAGCAATTTGGATTGACAAGAGGAAGCCATAGTTGTGGCCCCAGAGACACACCCCACCTCTGCCCCAAACTTCCTCCCATCAGATCTGTCGGCCCTGAAGCCATCATCTCTGTCCTTCCCTAACAGAGAGAACTGTTTTCATTCAGCCACCCCCACCAGGGGGCCTGGGGACATGGTCCCTCTGTTCCTTATAACCACTTTTATTCTGTTGGTGTTTTTAAGTTGTCCTCTTTTATGTGTGTTTGATTGTGAGCCTCCTGACAAACTCTTTATTAAAATAATTGTCATTCTCTTAACCTGCAAGGGGGTCACCTTCTTGTGCCCCCACGCCCTACGCTTGGGGGGTTGCCCTCCCCCAGCTGCCTCCTGGCTGACCCTGCAGCCCTCTGCCTGCGGAAAGGCCCGGTGGACTCTTCTGTGGGCTCTGTCCTTCCCAGGCCTGTGGCCTCAGCAGGACGGTGGCCTTCTGTGAACCTTGGTTTCCTCTTCAGTAAGTGGGGGTTGGAATGACCTTGGACAGGCTGTCACAAGAGTGAAAGCGACAACACCCACACAGCAGGCACTCACCGCTGCTGGTGCTGCGGCGGCAAACCGGGACCGCATGCTTCTTGCATAAAGAGTCAGAGACTAAACACGCCATCTTCACGGACCACATGGTCTCTGTCATAGCTGCTCAGCTCTACTGTGGTCTCTTGAAGGCAGCCACGGACAACACGTCAAGGAGCAGGCATGGCTTTTTGCCAATATTGCATTATTTACAAAAGCAGGTGCCTTGGTTTGTTGGGTGCGATGGAGAGTAGGTGTGACAGGTGCTTCCCTGTGGCCATCTGCTCTGGCCTCAGCCACTAGTCCCTGGTGACTCCAGTGAGGTCCTTTGTTGTCACTTGAATCCCTTCTTCCCCAGAAAGTGCTGGAACCCACTGGCCTAGCAGTCAGGAGGCCACCTGTCCCGGCCACGCATATACCCCAGCCCTTACTGGGCTTCTCCATGGTCCTGGCAGGCACTGCACTTGTGCCCACTGTGGCCCCCCACCTCCAAGCCTCCAGCTCGGTTTCTACTTCTGAGCACTACTGGAGACATTAGAGTATCTCCTCCACAGGGGCTGGGAGCCACAGCTGGTCAGGGATATTGGAAGTGGCTGGGTTTTACCTGCAAAGGGTGCGATCTGGTCCAGCTGGTCTCCTCCCAACCGCAGACACAGCTGTGGTGACCCCAGTAGGCGGGTTGGCTTCTGGGGGCCTGGGCAGGACTGCCCTGGCACCTCGCCTGTTGTGTTTTACAAGCGCTGAGGGCTCGAAGGATGTGCTCGCCCAGGCTTTCTTCCTTAGAGCAGACAATTGACCCTCCGCCCTGGCCTGGTTTCTGGCGTGGGCTCCAGGTCCCCACGTCTGCCCAGACCCCATCTCAGCTAGCCCGCTGCACTCTAACCAGATCACTGTCCTCTGCCCTGGCTGCCTCCTAGGCTCCAGCAGCCAGGAGAGCCTGCGTGTGCATTCTTACTTTGTATATCCCTAGGGTGTGCATCCTTGAGAGTGTGTTCCTGTTGTTCATGCCCCAAGTGTGCGCTGCTATTGGGGTGTGCTCCTACTGTGTGCTTCCTTGAGTGTGTGCTCCTACTGTGTGCCCACGTGTGCTCCTGTGGTGTGCATCAAATGTGAGTGCCTGTTGTGTGCATGCCCCAAGCACCCACTACTATTGTGTGTGCTCCGAACGTGCATTGCTGTAGTGTATGCTTCAAGTGTGCACCCCATGTGTGTGCTCCTGTGTGTCCATGTGTGCTCCTGTGGCATGCGCACCTTGAGTGTGTGCCTCTACCGTGTGCCAGGGTGTGCTCATCTGGTGTGCACCCCAAGTATGAACTTCTGTTGTGTGCACTCCCATTGTTCACACTCGAGTGTGCATTCCTGTGGTGCTCGTATCAAGTTTGCACTTCTATTGTGCATGCCTGGCGTCTGTGTTCCTGTTGTGTGCACTCTGAGTGTGTGTTCTCATCTCAGCCACCCCTCTGTGCTCAGCTCAGCTCACCTTCCTCTGCCGTGGCCACCTGTGTGTGTGTGCCCTGAATGAGTGCTCCTATTGCATGCTCCCCAAATGTGTGTTCCTAGTGTGAACCCCAAGTGTGCACTCATACTGTGTGCCTTGAGTATGCACTCCTATTGTGTGCACCCCAGGTGTGTGCTTCTATTGTGTGTCCCACATGTGTGCTTTTATTGTATGTGCCTCAAATATGTGCTCCTATTGTATTCACCCTCTGTGCTCCCTGAGTGTATACTTCTATTGTGTACACCCTGAGAGTGCACTCCTATTGTGTGTGCCCCAAGTTTGTGCTTCTATTGTGTGTCTCCTGTGTGTGCTTTTATTGTATGTGCTCCTATTGTGTGTATCCCGAGAGTATACACCTATTGTGTGTGCCCCATGTGTGTACTCCTATCGTGTGCACCCCGAGAGTATACGCCTATTGTGTGTGCCCCATGTGTGTGCTCTTATTGTGTGCACCCTGTGAGTATACGCCTATTGTGTGCGCCCCATGTGTGTGCTTTTATTGTGTGTGCCCCAAGTGTGTGCCCCTATTGTGTGCGCCCCAAGTGTGCTCCTGTTGTGTTGGCCCCGACTGTGTGTGCTTGCTGTGTGTGCTCGTTGTGTGTGCCCCAAGTGTGTGCTTCTATTGTATGCACCCCAGATGTGTGCTCCTATTATGTGTGCCTTGAGTGTATGCTTCTAGAATGTGTACTCTTAGAGTGTTTACGTGCCCTGAGTGTGAACACCAGCTCCTATTGTGCACTCCCGTTATGTGTGCCCCACGTGTGACCCCCTGTACTTGTCTGTCTTGTCCTCTCAGGCTCTGCTCTGGGCCTGTCAGCAACTGGGCGGCTTTGTGCAGGAAGGAGATCAGGGTCTCATGGGTACAGTGGGTTGCCTGCAGAGCATGGGACTCAGGACAAGGTGGTAGCAGTGGGATGGGTGTGGGGTGAAGAGGAGCCCTCTGTGCCGGGCCAGGGGCTGTTGGTCCCTGAGCGGTAAGCAGTAAGGGGTAGAGAAGGGGCCTGAGGAATGGTGTAGATTGACATGGGGAGGCAGGTGGGCATGTGGCCGGCGTGAGGCATGCAAGTGCTTAGCACAGGGAGGCGCCCTCCTCCTCATGCCCCCAGCAGAGGGCCGCGTCAGCCACCAGTCCGTTTCTCATTAGCCTCCCCTGACTCCAGCCCCCTCTGCCCATCAGGATGGGTTAGCCGTGGGACCCCAGTGTTGTGAGGCCAGAACTCTCCAGGTATTGTCAGGTGTCTGCTGATGGCCTGGTGGAAGGGGAGGAAGAGGCAGGGGCTGGCGGCTGCTTTGTGGGGAAGCTGAGTCCTTGGCACTGGGGGCTGTGGGTGGTGGCCTGGGGCCGGGTGGGGCTTCCGCAATCACATCATTAGCCCCCAGTGCCTGGGGGTGGGGGTCACGGGAGATTGCCATTTGGCGGGGAGTGTGTGATGTGTGACGGGGCGGGGTTCTGGAACCCTCCAGACTGGCAGGCAGGCCTTGCCTGAGAAAGAATTTCTGAGTCTCGGACACTTAACGCTGGCCGCTGAGCTCCTTCTGCTACCCCCGTGCCAGCTGGGGCCAGCTTGTGGGCCCCGGTGCCTAACTCTCCCATTTTGGCACATGACCTGTGGCAGGGTGCCCACCTGGGGCCAGCCACTTCCAGGGTGTGTCTTGAGCTCACGTCTGCATCGTGGTCTTATGTGGCAGTGCCCAGCACTGCCCGGCTGGGGGCCTCCTGGCACACATGAAGGAGGAAATGCTGCTCCCAGCCCTGCCCCACGCTCACCAGCTCGTTTCCTTGATTAGAAAGGGGCTCGAGGTGAACCCTACCCCAGGGTGTTGTGTTGGCTGCAGACATTCTTTGGGGGGATGGAGCTCAGGTTCAGGACGGGGTGATTAATAAAGTAGGGGTAAGAGGGCTTTAACTCTTCACTACCCAACAAGGCCTTTCCGATCCCTGGTGCTGTGGGCTTAGAAAATTGAAGATTCAAATCCTATTAGCCCAGCACTGTGAGCAAGTGGCTTGTCGCCCGCACTTCGTATTCCTCCTCTGTGAAATGGGTAAATAAACTTGACCCCTGTCGAACATCCACGCATTCAATAACATAGCAAAGCAAAAACCAAACCCACTGCCATTGAGTTGATTCTGACTCATAGCAACCCCCACTGGGTTTCCAAGGCAGTAAATCTTTACGGAAGTAGATTGCCCAGTCTTCCTTCTGCGGAGTGCCTGGTGGGTTTGAACCACACACACCATTCCTTCTGGTTAGCAGTCAAATGCCTTAGGCACTGCACCACCAGAGGTCCTTAAATAACATAAAAAACCAAAAGCCAAACACACTGCCATCAAGTTAGATCCAACTCATAGCGAGCCCTCCTTGGGTTTCCAAGGCGGTATCACTACGGAAGTAGATTGCCCAACCTAAGGCATTCAACTGCTAACCAGAAGGCTGTCAGTTCAAACCCATCAGCCACTCCTTGGAAGGAAGACTGGGCAATCTACTTCCGTAGAGATACTGCCTCGGAAGCCCAAAGAGGGGTCACTGTGAGTCGCAATTGACTCAATGGCAGTGAGTAAATAACCTAGCACGTGGGATAAAAAACAAACTTGACTCCTAGGAGAGTTCAGTGAATTGAGATACTACACCCCTGGGCCTGGGCCCACAGTGGTGGCCTTCCTTGTCTGGGGGGTGAGCCCAGCATCACAAGGCAAAGACAAACCTGACTGGGAGGGTGCAGGTTGGGGGCACAAAGTGAAGTCAGACTTGGGCCCCTGTCCTGCCCAGCACAGACCCTGTCACAGTATGACCTCAAGCGGGCCTCTCAGCACACTGCGCCTCAGTTTCCCCAGTGCGCAGAGCTGGGGCTGGCGGCCACCTCGGGCCCCGCCCGGCACGCTCTTGCCGTGGCGGATGACCTTGCCTATCTCAGCCCTGCAGAACCCCAGCTGGCCCGCCCCTCCCGTGCAGCCGCTGCACCGAGATCAATAAGAAGCAGGGCCGTGCAGGGGCCGGCTTTGCCCGGTCGGGGGACAGCCACTGCCTCCGCACTCCGTGGCAAGGCTGCGGACCTCTTCCTCCTAGGTCACTCTTGGGGACACAAGGCGGGGGAAGGTAGGAAGCAGAGGCCACACCCCTTGGAGGATACACAGGGCCTCTGCAAGGGCTGCTGCCACCACCCCCCGAAGCTGGTGCCAAGGAGGGGGTGCAGGCAACGCCATGGAGATGTGTCTCTGCCCCTGTGCACGTCTGTGGGTGCCGCGATGCCCAGACCAGGACGGACGGAAGGTGGGTGGCGGGTGTGAGAAGTGTGTGAGGACGCGGGGGCTGGACAGATGGACGATGGGCGGGTGGCGGGGCGGGTGCATATAGAGGGCCGGCAGAAGTGAGGACCGGGGATGGGGGCTGTGCACGTGGCACGGTGGGGTACCGTGGCCCTCTGTGGCCTGTGGCTGGCACCCCCCTGCCTCCCCAGCTCTTTCCAGCCTCCCGTGCTGTGCCTTATGGCTGTGCCGCTCAGTGATCTGTGACGTGGCCCTCGAGGGACGTTGTTGGTGTGGACGGGGCTCCTGAGTTGACCAGCATGCCAGCTGTGCTGTGACTGGCCCCCACCCTCCGCCCCTCCAAGCCTTCTGACCCCAAACTCAGGGCCTCCCTGGGGCTGTCGCCTCCCAGCTGTGGGCAGCCCAGGAGGGACCCACATGGACTCAGCACAGCCAGGGCCTCCCTAAGCCCTTCCAGCTTGAGCCAGATGTACCTTGTGGTCCCCCGCAGTGGCACTCTGGTCCCCTCCCTCTAGACCGTCCCCAGTGGGAACCCAGCATTTGGATTCTGCTCCTTCCTTCCTGGCAGAGCTCGCGCACTCCCTCCCTCAGTTTCCTAAACCGTACGGTGGGCTGCAGAGATCGGTAAGGAAGCCGTTTGCTGTATTGGCTGTCAGCCCTCATTGGGACCCCATGACGTGGGTGTCTGTTTCCCCACTGCATAGAGGAGGACGTGGGGTCCGCAGGCACTGGGCTGACAGAGGATGGAGCCAGGCACCGCTAAGGTGGCGGTGCTGCTCACAGCCTCCGAGGCTGCTGCCCAGGCTGCTGGTGGCCACCGAAGCTGGGGGTGCCCGCCGGGGGCAACGAGAAGCATCGCAGGGCAGAGCACTCCTTCCTACTGTGCGCCTCGGGCTGGCGTCCCGCATGGTGATAAGGACCCTGCCCGACTGACCGTCCCCCCTGGCCTGGGCTGCTGGGGACTTCAGGGTGACGGGACCCAAACAGCCAGGAACGAGGTGGGGGCAGGGGCCTGCAGGGAGAAGGAGGGCGCTGGAGCACCTGTGTGGTCGGAGGCTTGAGGACCACGTCCCGCTCTGTCTCAGCTGCCTGCGGGCCCACAGGGCTGAGGGCATGGCATGTGGAGACCAGAGAGACCCAGGCAGGGGCGGGACCCTCCCCCAGCCGCGTGCCAGTGCCCTGGAGATGTGGCCTCTGGCAGGTCTGGCTCCAGGAGCTGCTGGCCTCAGCAGCCTCCCAG
>NW_006922416.1:179056-228092 GCF_000298275.1 Orycteropus afer afer
GGCCCCATGGGCACACCCAGGCCCTCTGCTGCCTGCCGGAAGCCACAGGTCCCCTTCTCCATCCCTGGGCTCTGGCCCTGTCCTGCGGCCTCATTGTCTGCTCAGTTTTCTCTCTCTAGAAACCCCCTGAGGCCCAGAGCACTGCCATTCCTAGCCTGTCTGGCTGCCGCTGGAGGGTCCCGGCTGCGATCTCCCAGACCCCTGTCCCACTGGCCACAGCACTCTGTCCCACTGGCCGGGGCCCGTGAGACCCACCTGGGGAGAGCCCCTCACCTGACTCAGCCCGACAGCCAGTGTGGCCTCTGTGGCCTCTGACCAGTGCCGTTGCCCTGAAGGAAGTGGAGCGGGCTGGGCCGCTGTGGAGTAGGGGTGGGGGGAGAGGGCTTCTAAGATGGGGGGCAGGGCTGTGGCCCCGGGCTGAGGAGCCAGCGCAGCTGCGTGGGGACCCCGGTTGGGGCAGGCTCAGGAGGAGGCCCCGGTGGCTAAGGGCCCGGCTGGCACAGGGCTGTGGCCGACGTGGAGGTGGTCTGCGAGCGTGCGGCACCTTTGATTTCTGGGAGCGCCGTTGTCTTGCGTGTTCTGGGGTTACCACTTCGGGTGAGTGTTCAGTGGGGGAGCTGGTGCGGATGGCTAGGGCTGGAGAGAGAGAGTGGGCAGGTGGGGCTGGTGGGAGGGCTCAGAGGTGGAGGCTGGACAGGCCTGGGTGGTCCGGGGCAGCTTTTCCAGGGCAAGGCAGGGGCCGAGAACTACGTTCTGGGGGCCCACAAGGCATGGTCCCAAGGGTACCTGGTGTGAATCTGAGCCACTACACAAAGTTGGGTTTGATTATTTCACAGGAAGATGTCCCTTGCCTGCTCTTCCGAGGGAGGTGTTGCCATGGAGACCAGTGGGCAGGGGGAGGAGGGGAGAGGGCTAGAGACAATTACTGCAGAGCAGGAGCCACTGCCCCCCACTCCGTAACCCCACTCTGCTGACTCGGGCCACGCGGAGGGACCAGACCACCGCCCCATGGCATGGTGGTTCGGCCTCTGAGCCTTGGTCTGGTCACTGAGAGCAGGTGTCATGGCCACAGGAGAGAAGAGGCCTCTCGACACATGGCCTTCTGGGGGCCTGGGCTGCAGAGGGCCTGGGGCCAGAGGCCAGAGTGGAGGGTCTGCTCAGTTCTAGCAGATTCTGTGAGCTGTGCCTCGAGCCTGGCCGAGCTCAAAGAGCACATCTTCAGGCAGGTAGCCCCCCAGACATGGTCCTACGAGTGACATGTCTGCATCGATGACGTGGCGTCAGGGTCACAGTGTGGGGTGGAGGCCCACAGTGTTGCCAGGTAGGTAGCTTGGTCTCTGATGACAAGGCCCATTTGGTGATGTGGTGCAGTGATGTGGCATGTTCATGATGTGGTATGACTGGTGGCTTGGTCCACCCTTCTCTTTGAGGTCCTAGGCCCAGTGTTGACTTGGAGGCCATGGCTCCCACCCCCCCAGGCCTGCCTGTGCCGAGCAGGTCCCGGGGATAGGAAGTACTGTTTACATAGCACAGTCGTCTCCCGTGACAGCAGGTGAGACACTGGTGGAGAGCTGGCATAATCCAGCCCGACTTTCCCGGACAGACATGAGTGAGGAGCGTAGGGAGAGGGTGTCAGCCGTTTAAATAGAACATCAGGCCAGGATGCACCTTCACCGCCTCCCACGCACACGGCCCGCCCAGGAAGGTGCGGTGGTTTATGCCGGCCGGCCTAGGTGGGCGCTCCAGGTTCTAGGGCTTTCTGGACCCCCATCCTAGGGCTCCATTCTCCCCGGTGTACAACAAACAGCCTCCAGCCCCAGCAGCTTGTGGAGGCAGAGAGGCCCCGGGCTGTAGGGGGCCAGGATAGACAGCGTCCCAGAGTCAGGGAGGATGTGAATGTGTAATGACATGGGTGCAGCCAGCCTGGTCCCCGCGTTTGCCAGGTTGGGGTGAGCATCTGTGCCAGCCCAGGCAGAAAGGAGCAGTGTGGCATTTTGAGCGGGGTGCAGGAAGGGATGGGACGGGCCCAGGGTCCTGTCCAAGTGGGCAGGCTGGCTGGGGTCCTCTCTTTTCCTCCTTGTTCCAGCCCTAGCACTTAGCCTGCCTCCGTCTGTAGAATCCTGCTCTTAGCTAGCTGCCAAGGAAGGTGTTAGCTGTCAGTGCAGGTGTTAGCTGATAAGTGTTAGCTGATAAGCCATAACCCTCCCAGGGGGATTCACATTTTAATAGACTCACTCCTGAAGGCAGAGAGAAACCTTCAGGGTTCAAGGGGGGAGGGTCTGATGGTGGAATGATAGGCAGTAAGTTCAGTGTTGGAGTCTGTGTCCTGCGGGTGAGACCAGGGCTGGACACAGTGACCCAGGAGGGCTCTCCGGCTCGGAAGGGGTCTTGATGAAACCCCACTGTGGGATAGGACTGAGGAAGAACTGTCAGTCACATACCCAGGGGTTGTCATTGAGCCTCAGGTACTAAAGGTGGCCTGGGGAGGCGCAGGTACAGACATTGTCACCACGGGCACCACTGCCCAACAGCCACCACTGCCCAGTGGCAGGGCACCAACTGGGCGGGAGGAATTGAGGGCAGTGGCAGAGGGCAGCTGTGTAGGGATTGGCTGGGAAGGAGTGAACTTGCTCCAGGAGGAAATCAAGCTGAGAATGAGGCCGAGGGGAGGAGGCTGCGGGAAGTGTTCCACCAAAGCAGGAAGCGCTTTACAGAAGGTGGCAAGGGGGAGGCGTGGATAGAGGGGGGACAGCCTGCCTGGGAAGCAGGCACGTGGGGCAGGTCTCACTCTCCCTCCCAGAGCCCTGTGGGGTCCCAGACACAGGAGCCTAGTCCACATGGGAGTGTTTCCTAAGCCCTGCGGGTGGGACAACCCAGCCCCTGCAGTAGCTCAGCTACAGGCTGGATGACAACTTCTCCAGGAATGGCAGCCGAATGGCCTCAACAGCTCGTGGGCCTGAGTGGGACATGGGCTCTGAGCCACAGCCCCTCTCTTCCTGCAGCCCAGGAGGGTCCTTGGGAGAGGCTGCCTCATCAGCCCTGCCTCCTCACAAGCCATGAGCTGAGCGTGGACGGCCGGCCTGGTCCCCACAGCACTCACCCTCTCCCAGCCTGGTCTGAGGGCTGGGGAGATGGGATAGACCAGGAACAGTGCAGGAACCAATGGGAGTGGCAGTCAGACCCAGGAACTCTGTGTTTGATGGAGTCCCAAGACTGAAGGCATGAGCCCTAGTCCCAGGAGGCCTGCAGCTGGCCCTGGAGGAGACGGATGGGCTGACTCTGGGCTTTGGTGGGTGATGTGGGGTGTGCAGGTGGGTTTCTCAGAGTGGGATGTGTGGGTCCCATGGTGTGCTAGGAGCAGCAGTTTCCACATTGTGTGTTGAGTAGAAAGCACAGCTCCGATTCCTAGCAGTGGCTGCTGTTTCTTGAACCCCACTCCATTCCCCCTGAGTCATGATCCCAGAGGCTAACATGGCCCCAGCATCCCTGGCTTTTCAGGGACCTGCCCCCCTAATCGCCTGTTTTCTGCCCACAGGGAGCCAGCTATTGGCATGGTTGCTGTGGCTGCAGGCGTGGCAGGTGGCGACGCCATGCCCAGGCGCCTGTGTGTGCTACAATGAGCCAAAGGTGACGACCAGCTGCCCGCAGCAGGGCCTGCAGGCCTTGCCCACTGACATCCCAGCCGCCAGCCAGCGCGTCTTCCTGCATGGGAACCGAATCGTGCACGTGCCGGCAGCTGGCTTCCACGCCTGCCGCAACCTCACCATCCTGTGGCTGCACTCCAACGCCCTGGCCCGCATTGACGCTGCCGCCTTCGCGGGCTTGACGCTCCTCGAGCAGCTGGATCTCAGTGACAACGCACAGCTGCGCTTTGTGGACCCTGCCACGTTCCGAGGCCTGAGCCGCCTGCACACGCTGCACCTGGACCGCTGCGGCCTGCAGGAGCTGGGCCCGGGCCTGTTCCACGGCCTGGTGGCCCTGCAGTACCTCTACTTACAGGACAACGGGCTGCAGGCACTGCCCGACGACGCCTTCCGCGACCTGGGCAACCTCACACACCTCTTCCTCCATGGCAACCGCATCCCCAGCGTGCCCGAGCGCGCCTTCCGGGGCCTGCACAGCCTGGACCGCCTCCTGCTGCACCAGAACCGCGTGGCCCGCGTGCACCCGCACGCCTTCCGTGACCTTGGCCGCCTCATGACACTCTATCTGTTCGCCAACAATCTCTCAGCGCTGCCTGCCGAGGCCCTGGCGCCCCTGCGTGCCCTGCAGTACCTGAGGCTCAACGACAACCCCTGGGTGTGTGACTGCCGGGCGCGCCCACTCTGGGCCTGGCTTCAGCAGTTCCGAGGCTCCTCGTCCGAGCTCCTCTGCAGCCTGCCCCCGCGTCTGGCCAGCCGTGACCTCAAACGTCTGGCTGCCGCTGACCTGGAGGGCTGTGCCGTGGCCACCAGGCCCTCCCGTCCCATCCGGACCGGCGGGCCCACCGACGAGGAGCTGCCAGGCCTACCGAAGTGCTGCCAGCCAGACGCGGTGGACAAAGCCTCAGTGCTGGGGCCCGGGAGCCCGGCGTCGGCAGGCAACGCACTCAAGGGGCGCGCGCCTCCTGGCGACAGCCCCCCAGGCAACGGCTCCAGTCCGCGGCACAGCAATGACTCCCCTTTTGGGACTCTGCCCAGCTCAGCCGAGCCCCCACTTCCCGGGCTGCAGCCTGAGGGCTCCGAGCTTCCAGGACCTCCCCCAACAGGCCCGCGCCGGAGGCCAGGCTGTTCTCGAAAGAACCGAACCCGCAGCCATTGCCGTATGGGCCAGGCAGGCGGTGGGGGTGGTGGGGGTGGTGACACGGAGGGCTCGGGCGCCCTGCCCGGCCTCGCCTGCAGCCTCGCCCCCCTGGGCCTGGTGCTAGCACTGTGGACAGTGATCGGGCCCTGCTGACCAGCCCCTAGAACACAAGGCCTTTCTCTGCAACCAGGTGTGTGTACATACGGGCTCCCTCCATGTGCCAGCCGGGGCCGGGTGCTTTTGCCAGCCCAGCATCAGCACCAAGCAGCCCGTGGGCAGGGCAGGCCCTCCCTGATGGACGCCTCCCTGCCCGCCCGCCCGCCCGCCTCCCATCTCCACCCCATCATGTTTACAGGGTGCGGCAGCGTTTGTTCCAGAACGCCGCCTCCCACCCAGATCGCAGAACATAGAGATATGCATTTTATTTTACTTGTGTAAAAATATCGGACGACGTGGAATAAAGAGCTCCTTTCTTAAGTTGTGGCCTCTCGGGCTGGGAGTTGTTATGGGCACAGAGAGGGCTGTCTAAGCCCTCCGTGTGCCCCTACGGGGTTTTCACAGCTGCACCTCGGGGCTGGGGGTGAGGCTGACGACACCTCTCCCTCCTCGAACCAGCTGACCCACATGTGCTTCACACCACCCCCCGCCACATCCACACCCTCTTCCACCAGGCCCTCACCCCAGACACAGCCTACATGGGTCTGTACACACGAGTGCACACACAGCACGTGCACACAGCTCACACACATGCACGTGGACATGAAACGAGTGCACGCAGGGACACAGACTCCACTGCACAAGGACATGCACACATGGTTTTTTTTTTTTTTTTCAGGTCCTGGGCTGTGAGGACTGAGAAACAAAAGGGAAGGCACCATGTGGCTGCTGGAGGCGCCCCAACAGGGCAGGGCCTGGGGGAGGGGAGCAGAGCGGGAGACAAACAGAGTGGGGGGGAGCGGAGCTGGTAGAGCCAGATGGCCAGGGGGGTGGCAGGGGCTCCTGGAGCTGCAGGGAGGAGGAAGGGGAGCAAGGGGAGGGACAGTTTAGCTCCCAAGGCCCCCAACCCCTCCCCAAGCCCTCTGTGTCCCTGCTCCAGGTGGGGGACTCAGACCGCAGCCACTGGGGCCCACCAGGCTGCGTTGCACGGGAAGAGGTGCTTCAGAGCGCTCACTCAGCCTGTGGGCGTCCGTCCCAAGGGTGCCTGGGCAGGGCTGGCCCCACCCCTACTCAAGGCCCTGCATGTGTACCACCTCTTCTTTTGATCTCCTCATGCCGTTTCCCAAAGAGCAGTGGGCCAGGTGCAAGGTGGACACTGACAAGTCTGAGCCAACCCGTTTGGCTTTGCCCAAAGGACCTCAGGCAGGGTAACTCAGCCAGTCCCTACACAGCAGGGGGCACTGCTTGCCCAAGCCCCTCTGGGCCCCGGGGGACCCCATGGCTCCTCTGCCCCTCCCTGTCCCAGGCAACCCCAGCTCTGTGGAGGCTCTGGTATCTGGGTCTTTGCAGTCTCTGCCATGTGCCTGCAGGCCCGTGAGCAGCTCTCCTTGGAGCCCCCGGCCCCTGAGGCTGCACAGCCAGCCCGGGAGTCAGCGAGCCTGTGACTGGACGTTGTGGAGGTGCAGGGAGCACGAACAGGCTTTCTCTGCCCAGGCTTCTCCCAAGCAGCCCTCACCATGTCCAAGAACTCAGCCAAACAACTAGATTTGGGACAGCAGGCAGAGGTCTGAGCTGAGATGGCGGGGGGTGGTTTGTTCCTGAATACCATGGCACCCCCCAGGCTTGCACTGCCCGCCTGGCACCCAGGAGGTGAATCAGCACTGAGACATCGCAGACACCTATTTGCATGTGCTAGCTGCCTCAGCTGCACGACTCCTCCCAGGGCAGGGTACACACTGCCTCTGGGAGCTGTCCCCCCAGAGGGGCACTGTCACCACCAGTCCTGGGGGTGGGGACCTGGGCGCCGAGAAGGGGCCTTGGACAGCACAAGCGGAATAGGGAGTGCTTGGCAAGGTTGCCTGAGGCATGCTATGACCTGCCCTCGTTGGGTCCTACCCCTGGACCGCACACACACTCCTGGCACACCCCGGCTCTTTTCCCTCAGGGCTGCACACCCCACTGACTGCTCCATGCCTTCCCCCACAAAGAAGAACCAAGCCACTCATGGGGAGAGGACAGGCGTTCAAGCCTCTTCTGACGGCCCAGCTGAGGAGAGGGATCGAGGCAGAGTGGCTGGAGGCTGAGTTGGCAGCAACACACGGGTGGGGTGGCACAGTAGCACGGCTCAGGTGTCTGCCCTGAGCAGCCAGTGAGGGGCGCTGGTCCTGGAAGTGGGGACGCCAGGAGGAGCGCCCGTCTGTTGTCAAGGCCCGAGAGATAGCTAGGCGGGGGCGTCACGTGGGCTGTGCTGGCTGAGTTCCGGAGGGTCTAGGCTGGAGGACACATTTGGGAGTCGTGAGCATTGGGTGATATTTACAGCCCAGGAAGAGATGAGCTCACCCTGAAGACGGCTGGGGAAGGGATGGGAGGGAGCCCTCCTGCTGGGCAGCTGGGCTGAAGGAGAGCCTGGCCGGTGCCCTGGGCTCAACTCCCACCTGCTCCCATGCCGGCCCCTCACTGGCTCCGCCTACCCACCCCTGACCCAGCTTTTTCCTAAGGCTGGGAACTGAACAACGTAGGGGTGAGTGTTCAGCCTCAGTACCCTGAACCCTGAAGCCTTCGAGGAAGCTAAGTAAAGCTGAGTGAAGCGTGTCGAGCGCATGAAGCCCTTGGATGCTGGCTGCCGGCTCAGAACCCATCACGGCTCACAGGCTGTTCCGGGCCCCAGCTAGGGCAGCGCTGCCTCTCAGGGACAGATGGATGGATGCAGGAGCAAGTGGCCCTCTCCAAGGCGCCTGTCTTGGGGGAGATTCCGAGAGTCACTTCTCAGCCATGACTCCAACCCCTGGGGCCCCTGGGAGGGCAGATGAGGCACAAGTGCCCAGACACTCCGCAGGGCTGGGGACCTCCCTGGGATGTCCGTTAGGCTCCTGCTCTTGTTTTTCTGGCTGTCTGGAGCTTTGCACGGTAATTGAAAGAATTATTTTTTAATCCTTAAAATTAGTTCTGAAATAATAGAAAAAGCACACTTTTCAGCAGCTGATGGTAGAGTAATTTCCAGTGAGACTGCGAACATGCCGGAAACATGTTTAGAGGGAAGTAAGTGTTTGTTCGCTGTAGGAGCCTGGCCCCAGAGGCCAGCCACAGCAGCCTGGGGTGAAGGCCCCTCCTCACCTCCACTCTCAGCCACCTGGGGCAGGGTGCGGTGGCCTGGCCAGAGTAGCCCTGTCTGTGCCTGTGCCCCGAGCAGCACGTGGCCCGTTACAGTGCCATCTCGAGCATGTGCCCCCAGGAAGGCACTTCGGATGCCCCAGTGTGCAGGCAAGGAAACCGAGGCCCAGAGGCTTGAAGCCATGTATCCGAGGCAGCTTGGACGACAGAGGCACTCACTCTGATAACCTTGGCCAGTATGGCTTGGCCACCAAGGGTTATGGGCTTTGCTCCCCAGCTCCCCACACAGCCTCTGCCTTCTGCCCTCAATGTGGGGAGTGCCTAGGTGCCGTCTCTGCCCCTGGCGGGGTGGGGCCGCCTCAAGTTGCTGCCCCTGTGATATTGCGGTGAAAGGCCAGCCTCGAGGTATACGCGTCGCACGTGCACCTGGTCCTCTGGTGTCTGGCCGCGGGCCTCAGTTTCTTGCTGACAGCCTTGAGTCCTGGCTCACGTTTCCTCCATGGGGATTTGCCACATTCCCTGGTATGGCACACTCCCGGTGCTTCTCAGCAACCTGACCTGTCCCCCAGCCATGGCACTAACCTCTTGGTCTAGGAGGCAGACCCTGGTCTTGGCACCACTGAAGAGGCCAAGCCTGGCCTGGTTGCCAGACTAGTCTAGGGCTGGGAGTCCCTGGCCTGTTCCTTGGGGAAGTGGGGGCTCTGCACACGGCACACTTCTTTAGGCACCTTTCACGGAGGAGGTCGTCCCTGGGCATTTCGGGTGCCTTTCTCTACTCTAGGCTGCAATGATTAAGACCCTACAAAGGGGCAGGAGACCCTGCCAGTATACTCCCCACAGGGCTGGGTTTCACCCTCTGGTCCAGATGGTACCCAGGCTAATTCCCGACTGGCCAATCAGGTGCTGACAGCCAGTGTGTGGAACACTTGGCACCCCATCTACCGCCGTCTCCCCTACTAATCCCCACCCCAGCTCCAAGCCCACAGAACACCGTGGGTCCTCTTCCTAACCCTCTCCACTTCATTTCAACACTTGGCTCCTATGTGATCCCTCCTCCAGAAAGCCCTCCCTGATTCTCACCAGGCTGATTCCCACCCAGTGGCAGGTCATGGAGCTGATCAGAACCAATTCCCACAGTGTGCCCACACCCAGCATGGCCACAGGTGGGGGAGGGTGGGAATCTGGTCTTGGGCCCCTGGTCTGGGACAGGTCACCATACCTCCCTGGCCCACAATGTCTTCTCTGTCATGAGGAATAAGTAAACCTTTATCAAAGGACCCTCACGGTCATGGGGGAGACCTTAGCTGACCATAAGCTCTCTGCACATGCTGTATCGGGGACATGTTTTTCTCTACTCACCCTTCCACCATGGCTGGGTGTGGACAGGGGCCTGACAGGGCCTGCACCAATGGAACCAGACCATCCACTCAGTGGACTCGTGAGTTCTCCAGCCAGGTGGTAGGGGTGGTGGGGAAGTGGGGGGAGACCCACTCATGACGATACTCAGTCAATTCACCATGCATTTATCAGGTACCCACCATGTGCCAGGAGCTCTGGTGGCATAGTGTCTAAGGCGTTTGACTGCTAATCAGAAGCCTGGCAGTTCAAACCCACTAGGCACACCTCAGAAAGAAGGTTGGGCAATCTACTTCCATAGAGATACTGCCTTGGAAACCCAGGGAGGGGTCACTATGAATCAGATCCAACTCAACGGCAGTGAGTTTGGTTTGGTTTTGTACCACATGCCAGGTAAGGGGCTCTGGTGGCACAGTGCCTAAGGCATTTGACTACTAACCCACCAGCCACTCAGCGTAAAGAAGATGGGGCAATCTACTTCAGTAAAGATTTGCTGCTTCAGAAATACAATGGGGGTCACTATGAGTTGGAATTGACTTGATGGCAGTGAGTTCGGTTTTTTATGCGCCAGGTAAAACCGTCAGGCCTCCTTCCTGGGGGCACTCCGGGTGCCAGCCTCACCCCCCAGGCCTCTTGAACGAGATGAGCATCTGGGACTCGGTCTGCTGCAGGCCCCTAGAGGTGTGGGGAAGCACAGAGATGGGGGGGGAGGAGTGGCCCACTGTCCCTGCACACGCGAGTCCAGGCCTCCTGGACGGGCCTGTTGTGGTGCCACACGTGAGCAGGGGAGACCTCATCCCCAGACACCCTGCTGAATTGCTGGTCCCATCCCAGAGCCTGCTGCAGGGCCTGGGAGCCTCGCTGAGCTCCAGCCCACGGCTGCTGGTGAGCCCCCCAGGGAGGGCTAATTAAAACCCCACCACTGACCTTCCGGCCGCCGACAAACACCGGGGAGAAGGAGGTATCCAATTTGTCTTCACAAAAGGCTGTGCGGAGATTTATGGGTAATACAGGAACATCCATCTCGGGTGGGCACAGGTGCTGAATTCACGATGCCCCCCAAGGAGGGATGTGGGGCTTGCAGGGAGACACGCCCCAAAGGAAGGAGAAAATAAATGCAAACAATTAGGGAATCCTGAAGGCCGTGCATGGTGAGGGAAGCCGGGGGCCCTGGGGACACCGAGCCAGTGACCTCGAGGGGGCAGCTGATGGGCAGTGGACACAGACAGCCTGATGCTATGCAGTTGTTACTGTAAAATGATGGAGCGTAGCGAGGAACGGAGCAGGAGCAGCACTTCAAGGGGCCAGAGGCTTCTGGGAGCCTGTGGCAGTCATGAGGCAGGGGGAGCCAAGGGTCTCAAGGCCTCTATGGGCTCAGGGCTCAGCCAAGGACCACGTGGGCTCCTGAGAACCACTTCACCACCTGGCCATCCCTGCTTGAGGTCTCTTCGATGGCCGGCAGAGCAATGAGGAGGTTGCAGCCAGAAGTGCCCCCTTGGGGACCCTCTCCATAGTCAGAGACCCCTCCCCATCTCCCCTCAGACGTCACTCACTCTTTCCCTGGCCTCCATCCTCCCCGTCCGCCTGTCCTGCATCCATTATTCACTACTAAACAAACCTGCTTCGGCTTTTCCTCTCAATAGGACCCACCCCACCCCCACCAGCCAGATCCTGGGAAGGAAACTATGATTTAACTGCCCCCCTGGGTCGTTGTCAAGGAGCTCTGGGAGCACAGTGCCTAAGGCATTTGCTTGCTAACCAGAAGGTTGGCGGCTCAAACCCACCATCTGCTCCTTGGAAGGAAGATGGAGCAATCTACTTCCATAAAGATTTACTGCCTCGGAAGCCCAATGGGGGTTGCTATGAGCGGGAACTTGATGGCAGTGAGTTTGGTTTTTGGATCGTTGTCATCCAGGACACCCCCAACTTTGGTCACAGCCCCAGACCTAAAGAGAGGAGATCTCAGGACAAATCAGCCACCAACGCAAGCCGGAAGGACAGCCGTGTGTTTCCTGGTTTCTACAGTGCCCAGGGAAGCCTGCTGTGGGCCCAGACAGACTTCCCTCTCGTGGCCTCTCTTCCCTCTCCTGTGAGTTGGGGTCTTGTCCCACCTCACGGGGAACATCAGTGGAGGCCTGCCATGTAAAACCTGCGACAGCTTGGGGAGCACACATGAGAGGTGGCCCTGGACCCCCAGCAACACTGGGCAGGTCACCCCGTTGGCACTCAGAGCAACGCTGTGTTAACAGCCCCCTTATATGGATGTAGCTCCTGGGAGCAGGTGGAGCTCCCCACAGGCAGGCCAGCGAGCAGTAGGGGCCTTCACACTCCTCCTGCAGCCCCACCCCACCCCATAGCTGCTCCCAGAGTCCTCCTCTGACCGACTGAGAGAGGCCCTGTCTGACTAGAGCCTGCAGATCAAGCTAAGGCCGAGGACAGTGCCAGGTATGGGATTCCCAGTGACCAGAGTTGTGACCACTGAAGGTGTGTTTCTCATACTGGTCCTCTGACCCCAACATTGTCCCCAGTGTCAAATGCCCACCATTCAGGGCCCAGGAATCTGCATTCAAAAATGCCCCCAGGACTCCTACCAACCTCCGCTGAGGACACATGACATCTTTCCCGCCTTCCCTTGCTGCAGGTACAATCATCCATGCCCTGAGCAAGGCTGTCCTGGGTGCCATGTTGTGGGTGGAGTTAACTCAGGTCCCACCCCATCAGGCCTATTCTGTGCAACTGATCCCAATTAACACAGCTGAGCCTAAACACCTAGGACTACGCTCTAGAAATAGGATGTGTGGAGGGGTGAGAACTGCACACAGTGAGCGGGGCACGTCAGCCCCCAGGACAGCTGGCCCTGGGGCAGGGTTCAGGGGTTTGAAGATGGGAGGACAGGAAGTGGGACAATGGGGTGGGGGTGTCAGGACCCTGTGGGCAACCTGGGCCAGTAGCCCACAGAGTGCAGAGTGCAGAGAGAGGACCTCACACAGGAATCTGAGCAAAGGCGGGAAGTGGAGGCAGGGCAGGGTGCCTAGGGGTTAGCCTGACCCGGTCCACAGCATTCCATGCAGGCTCGCTTACCTCTCACAGTCCCACCCAGGTGGGGCGCCCAGCATGCAGTGAGAGGCACTGCATGCCGGCCTGGGAGGACTCATCATAGCATCGCTTCGGACGAGGAAAGGGCACTTGAGAGCAAGCAGGGGCCAGTGCCTGGAGCCCACGTGGGCAGCACACTGGTCCACCCCCAGGGCCGCCACCTGCCATTTTGATGCACGGAGGAAGCTGGCTTGCTGCGCTGAGTCACCCTGTGGTAACAGGAGGCTGAGGAGGAGGAGCTTAGGGCCAGACTGGAGAGAGATGACGCAGCCCCCAAGTCCCAGGGACCCGCTTGACCCCAGCCCCTCCCAGGCCCACCCAGAGTATCCCCCGGGAGACGGGGCTGGGCCAGCTGTCTGACGAGTCATAAGCAGAGGAATCAGTCCCGTCTTCAGTGTAGCCCAGGTCCAGCTGGTGACAAGTGGGTGCTTGGGGGTGGGTGATGGGTGGGCACCTGGGGACAGTGGGTGATGGGTGGGCACCTGGGGACAGTGGGTGATGCCAGGCCCTTGAGGACACCCTAGATCATGAGCACTTGATGGGCTAGGAAGACTTCTGGCTGCTGGAGCCTGCAGGGGCCACAGGGAAGGAGGATGGGAGGACAGCTCTTGCAAACCGTCGGTAGCTGAACGAGTCGAAATGGCCTTTTGGGATTTCCCTGGAAGCTGTCCTTTTGGCAAAGACAGCTGAGCAATAAACAGCCCCTGAACCATGGTTGAGCTCTGGTGGCATAGTGCCTAAGGCATTTGACTGCTAATCAGAAGGTTGGCAGTTCAAATACACCAGCTGCCCCACAGAAGGAAGATGGGGCGATTTACTTCCGTAAAGATTTACTGCCTTGGAAACCCAGTGGGGTTCACTATGAGTCAGAATCAACTTGATGGCAGTGAGTTTGGTTTGGGGTTTTGGAACCATGGTCGAGCCTCAGTGCTCACTCCTGGTGGCCCCTCGAACCCCCTCTGTTAGTGGTCAGATGTCTGAAGAGAGATGACTCATCTACACTGTTGAGCTGACATTAACCAGGCAAGCTCATTAGAACCAGGACCAGGGCTGAGGTCTGCTGCCTCTCAACCTCTCTGAACCACAGTATTCTCACCCAGCTGCTGTGGGTACCCAGCCTTCTACACTTGATCAGTCCTACTGACTTATGCGCTAAGGCCTGATCTGCTGATGCCTCCTCCAGGAAGCCACCCTGACTGCATCCCCCCTTAGCCCTGGGGTTTGAACACCCACCAGCACCCCTTCCTGCCTTACTGGCAGAGCCCCATTTTGTGGAGGCATCGATGGATTCCGATATGGTCAGGAGTGACCCTGTCCCAGTCTGTTCAGGGTGGTTCTCACCTCCCCCCCACCTCTAACGCTGCTGAAAGCCGAGTGGACGTTCTCATCTCCACATCTCATCTCATTCTGCTCATGGCAGAGATGCTTGGTCCCACTGAGAGCTAGCCTGTGGCATCCCACTTCTCCTGCTTTGTCTCTGACCCCACGCTGGCCCAAGGCTGTTCTGGTAGAAGACATCTTGTGAGACAGGACCTCACCCAGGAATGTGCGTAAACTAGGGGGGTGGAGGCAGGGCAGGGTACCTAGGGGCCAGAGAGCTGCCCCTACATCGGAGCCTTTGTGGAGAAGCGGCAGGGCGGGCACCTGACCCAGGTTCCCACAGGCTCACCTGACAGCCATGGGGACTGGGCTGTGGGAATGAGGCTGGGAGCAGGCTTGAGGCTCCCTCAAGTAACCCAGCAAGGGGTGCCGGGGCTGGGCCAGGCCAGAGGCCCAAGGCAGGGTGGGGGATGACTCTGGTCCCCGGGCCCTGTCCCTGGTGGCTTTTGTTACATAGATGCAGTGCTACGTCTCCCTCCCTCCCTCTTTTTTCCCTCCCTCCCACTGGGCTTCATGGAGAACCTCAAATTTCGGCTTGCTTATCCAACAATAGGCTACAATCCTAGAGCAGGGCTGAAGAAGGCAGAATTTGACTTGCAAAATGTGTGAGAAGCAGAGCTAATAAGGGGGGCTCACATTGTGTGTGTGGGGTGGGGCGCTGAAATCCAGGCCGGGAGGCCAGGAGAATGACCTGGTTCTGGCTCCCAGCTCCTGCCCCGCTTGAGTTGATAGCGAGTTGTGAGGCAGGCAGGCAGCCTGAATTGGGGACTGTGCCCCACCTACCATCTGTGCCCCAGAGTCTTAAATAGATGAAGCTGTGGGAGCCAGGGCAGGGAAACTCAGCCCACAGTGGGTGGAGGGGCGCAGGGAGAGGAATGAACGCCCAGGGGCCATCTCCAAGTTGCAAACCTCTCCGTTTCAAGACTAACTGAGGCTTCAATACTAACTAATGTGAATAGCCACACCACCTTCCCCACCGCCTCAGTCGGGCACCTTGCATATTTGAAGACCCTGGTCTGGTGTCCCCTTGAACTTGAGCCTGAGAGCAAGTGCCCCCCCCCCCATACACACACATACACACTCCTGTTGTGAGACCCTCCCACCCTTCCCTGGGTCCAGTAGAGAGGGGCTGGGTGCAGGAAAGGGACTTGCCTGATCCCTGTCACACACGATCTTGGCTCTGGGGGCTCCCAACACCCCTCTTGCCACAACTGGGAGCCCCCAACAGTGGCTTAGAGTATGGGCAGTGTCAGTGTTAGATTACCCAATAAGAAATGGTAGGCACACACTCACTTGTACTTGTTCACCAGTATGTAGTGAACAGTCTCACGTGGTTTTTTTTTTTTTTACCACAACAAAGATAGGGTGAAATCTACATACATGAAGCTATTCACTTCAGATTAGTAAGTAAACACAAGGAAGCCCGTGCTTGCCTGGCGTATTGGGTGCTCTGCCCCTGATAGTCCTCCTGCTGTCAGAGGCTGCACAGCTTCTGGTCCACAGGCACCCACAGGGACTTAGACTAGCAGGTGGGCCCTGCAGGATGTGGAGGTGAGGGCCCCCACTGGGGAGGGCCTGAGCTGGACTCCTGGACACAGTAGTCTGAGGGTGCTAGGTCAGGGGTGAGGTGTCTTTAGGGGATGGATCGTGGCCGTGTGGCTGGAGCCAGAGGTGAAGATCATCCAAGGCCTGTGCAGGGGCCAGCTTGGGGTTGGCAGGTCTCACTCTCATCCAGGGTCACAGTTCACGAGGGGATGGGCTCCTCCCTGGGCACTTCCAGCATATGCGGGAGGCGAGGTCTGAGGGGCCCAGGAGAGCGGGAGAGGGTCTGGCCGCTACCCTCTTTCCCCTCCCATCACACCCAAGTTACATTGCTGTCCACACTGAGGCTGCAGGGCATTCTGACAGCCAGGTGAGCACCGCAAGGCCTGGGCTCAGGGCACAGTCCAGGCTGGACATGGCCAACTGTTCATTCAGCCGGGAAAGTCCTCAATTACAGCTGCTGTTGGAGCGGCCGCCATCTTGCTAACAAAGGCAGGCTGGATTGCCGCTGGCTGTGTGGGGCCTAGAGTGTTAACCAGGGGACTGTGTGGGGTTCATCAGGCCAGCAGGAAGCCCTGAGGAGGCCTTACCGCCTGGGGAGTTTTGTGCCAAGGAGGTGCCTTCCCAGCAACCTACCACCGGATGCACTGGGGCTGTAGGAGACCAATACTGGCCTATATGCACTCACTCTTGGGACCTGACCCCCCTGGGCCCACCCAGGCAGGATAGGATGGAGCTGGACGCTAGACAGGCAGTGACCTGGGCAGCTCTGAGGGGCTTCGCCCCTTCACCTCAGCTTCCCTCCTTGGGATTTCCCCAGTGCCTAAGGCACTTGACTGCTAACCAGAAGGCTGGCGGTTCAAACCCACCAGCCACTCATCGGAAGGAAGATGGGGCAGTCTACTTCTGTAGTGATAGCGCCTCGGAAACTCTCTATGAGTCAGTTCCGACTCGACGGCACATAACAACAACAACAACAAAATGTTTTTCTTTTCTTCTCCTCCCCTCCCCTCCCTGTGACTGACCCCGCCCTTCTTAGCTCTGCATTGCTGGCTGTCCAGCTTGCCCTCTGTGTGAACGCTGCCCCTCTGGTGTCTCATGGCTGGTTGATCCAAGGGATCCAGCTCCTTATGGTAGGTGGGTGCAGCTCCCTGGGGTAGGTGTTCTGCATGTAGGGTTTTCTACTGTTGGGCTGAGAGCCAATCCATGGAAGTGAGTCCATTTCTAGGCCTGAAGGGTACCCCGGGCCCATAGCCTCAGGGGTTCTACCAGTCTCTACCCGGCCAGTAATTCTGGTCATTTGTGTGTTTTTGAATTTTGTTCCATATTTTTCCTCCTACTTTAGCCAGGATCTCCAGTTTTGTTCCCTTTCTGAGAGGTTGGCACTGGTAGGAGGGCATCATCTTACTCTTCTGGTCTCAGGGTCCTGAAGGCTGAGGTCTTCGTGGTCCATCTTATCTTTGGACTAATTGTTTCCAGCACAGTTTTAATTACCCTGAACTGATGGGGGAGGGGCTCAGTCATCTGGGGAAACAGCTCTGAAAAGGCCACCCCTTTGTCCAGGTCCCCACGTGGAGGCCCTGCCTGCAGCCATGTGCACCCAGGCATCCACTGGCTCACGCGACGCCCCACACTCCGTGGCCAGTGGGGCTCCTGGGTCAGCTCTGCTTCTCCCTCCCTCATTCCCATTTGCTCACCTGACTCCTCTTAAGGGGCTGGAAAGAAAACACACGTATCTGTGTGACTCAGTAGCCTCTGGCCTGGGTCCAAGAGTCATGTCCACCTTGGCATGGTTCTGGCACAGAGTCCCTGTGGCGATGACAGGGAGCCTCGGGTCCAGGTGGGAACACCCTGCCTTTCCCCCAACTCCGGCACTGCAGGTGACCTCAGCAACTCTGTGTCCCACACATGGACTGCTCTCCGGGGATCCCTAGACGGGCTCTGACAACTCCGGCTGTCTCTGGGGGGACTGTGGCCCAGAGGGGGTGCCCATCAGCCTGCAAGCTGAGATGGGGCCAAGTTGGGTAGAGGGGCTGACTGAAGGGTGAGTCGCCTGGGCACCCAGTGGGCGTCTGAGGAGAAGCTCCCCCCTTCCTGACATCATCTCTGCAGCATGAGGTGGGGTCACCTGGTGCTGGTGGTTGGAGGTCTCTGCCAGCCTGCTCCCCTGCCCCCAGCCATGCCCTCCTAATTGGGCTTTCTCCTGACAGAGTGCCACGCAGGCACCTCATTACCGTTCTGTCTTCATCGGCGCAATCTTTGCTCACTGAAGCCTGGCAAGAGCCGAGAGGCCATCGCTGCCAAAAAGCTCCAGCCTTGGGAGCTGAGGCAGCAAGAGCAGGGAGGGCTGTGCCGGGAGCCCAAGCCCACTCAAGGCAGTCCTTCTCTCTCCACTCTCCTAGGTGGCACCCAATGTCATAGCTGCATTTAGGGGTGCAAAAAAGGCATTGGGGTGGCATTCTCCTCTGACCTCCTCCAACCTCATGTGGAGGAGAGAGAATCACCAAACCCAAGGCTGATTCCTGTGAGGCCAGACGTGCCTCCACCCTCCAGCCTTTTCACCAATTCTGACACCAGCTGTCCCTCCCAGGGTACTCCCTACTTTGCTGCTGGGTTTGATCATTCTTTGCAATGGCGACACAGAACTCACAGACAATACTCAAAATTGTGGGCTTAATTAGGGAAGGAACAATTTACAAGCCACGTTCAGGAACGTGCTCAGGATACAATTCTTCAATCAGAAGAGTCTCCCCTCTGCTATGCCCTCAGGCTCACCTCTCCGGCCTGGCCTCTGCCCTGCTCAGGAAAATGTTACAAAGCTCTTTTAGCTCTGTCAATAGGTGCACCAAGGAGCACCCCACGCCGCCAACAAGGCTCCTATACAAAGGCACTCAGCTTTCTTGCTCCATGGGCCGGCAAGCCTGCCGCTCTGTCTCATGTGGGTCGTTTCTGCTGTCTCTCTGCCAGGGAGGTCCCACACAGGGATCTCAGGTCCAAGGACAGCTGCACTCCACCTCCAGCTCTCCTCTCTTGGTGTCAGTGAGGTGTCCCCTTTTACTTCCAGGAGGGCTCATTTTAAGTCCAGCAGAATGACCAAACCGACCAATCCCAACATGAGGGTTCTGTACTCTTTATTTGCATGGTCCCACCCCGACAAGGGTGCCATCTACCTTATTTACATTAGGAACGAACTCTCCAGTCTCCATAATGGGCCACAAACACTTTACATGTGCAGAGTTTCACCCAGTCATCTGGTGGGAGTCACACAGACCATGGCTGGGAGAGCCATACCAAGTAATTCACTGCACCTCAAGGGGCCAGACAGCTCCCTTGAGACTCAAGAGGACCCGCCCGCAGCTCAGGGCACAACTGCACAGGTGCAGGCCACTGTGTGTGGTTAGCGTGGGCCAGGGCCCCAGCCCGGGCAACTTGGAATACAAGACTGATGGAGCTTTAGATCCAGAAAGGGCCCTCTGTGGCGATGTGTCTGTGGCCCCGCCCCAATCTGTGGCCTTAGTGTGTCGGTTTACCAGGCCCTGCCCTCTCATGCCTCCTCCACATGCAGCCTCCTCCCCTTGCCACACCGGGTGCCCTAGGGCCCTTGCCTAGGTGCCTAGGGTCTTGGCGCAGCTTCTAGTGCTGGGACCCAGGTCCTGGGATGTGAGTCTCTGCCAGGGCCACCAAGCTGCCTGAGAGTGGAGTTGCCCAACTAGGTGGCCCTGCGAAGCACCCTTGTCCTTGCAGCTGGCATTTACTGTCAGCTCCAGATACTCACTGGTGTTCAGTGCTGGGGATGCAAAAATGGCTAAGAAGCCCACCTGTAGCCCACAGGGAGGTGGGCCCAGTCTAGAAAGTCTCAAGCAGCAAATGCCACTTGGAGCCAGGCAGCCTGACCCGAAGGCACCGGCAGGGTCTGCAATGACCCACAGAACAGCCACTGCCCGATTCTTTTCCCCTAGTGCTGCCCACCCTGTTGTGGGGTCCCTGTGTTCAGAGAGGAAAAGTGGGCGGGGGCCCAGGGAAGGCCGCCTCCTGCTCCCAAGTCGCCTTACTTAGGCCTGTTCCCAGAGGCCCAGGAACAGAATTTGTGTGTTCACGTGGCTCTTCATTGCTGGGCGTCTGCTGCTCATGATTTCCTCAGCATTAAAATTAGAAGCTGAGCTAAAACTCCAACAAAACCCAGCCCCAAAGGACAGTCACTTCAGAAACAGTGAAACGCAGTGGGAGGGGCTGGTGTGGCCTGGCATGGGACCGGGGTGAAGAGAGGTCAGTGCCAGCCACATGGCAAGACCAGGAAGAGACCCTGCAGGGCCATGGGCCAGCAGTACCCAGAAGTGGCCAGGCCCTGCTTAGGTTTTGGGGGGAGGGGTCAGGGACATGGTCAGGGGTTGAAGACCCAGGCTGTGGTCATTGGTAACATGTTCCGTGTGCCCT
The DNA here is from genome assembly GCF_000298275.1 of Orycteropus afer afer. Taxonomy (NCBI): domain Eukaryota; kingdom Metazoa; phylum Chordata; class Mammalia; order Tubulidentata; family Orycteropodidae; genus Orycteropus; species Orycteropus afer. The sequence goes on from NW_006922416.1 coordinate 198,914, forward strand.
GTTGGGACAGTCACAGAGGACACCTGTGCCTCCTTCCAGTCCTTTCTATGTCCTCCAGTGGGGGCCGAGGCCTTGTGCCATTTCACAGGGAGTACACAAGGGTAGGTGTCTCACCAGGTCAGGTGCGGAGCTGAGATTCGAACCCGGAACTGCAGCTGCCCCTCCCCAGCTCAGCTCCACCACCATCCCCCGGGCATGGTTCGCCCCACCCACTGTTTGGTGAAAATGAGGCCAGACTGAACAATCAGGCATGTCTAGGCAGAGGGGAACATCCCCATGACCACGTATAGGAGAGGCAGACAATGTTTCTACATATTTGTATATGCTGTAAGAATGTCCAGGTGTACAGTAGAGCTGACAAGGGACAAGGCTGTGGTGACTTCTTGGTCACAACCAGCTACCTGAGGGAGTAGCTGGACCTGTGGGCTCAGGACCATGGTCGCAGGGGCCATCAAACTCAACCGGCACAACATAGTACCCAGAAACATTGTTCTACATCCTGCTTTGGTGAGTAGCGACTGGGGTCTCAAAAGCTTACAAACAGCCATCTAAATGCAACAATGGGTCTCTCCTCACCCAGACCAAAGAAGAATGAAGAAAACCAAAGACGCATGGAAAAGTTAGTCCAAGGGACTGGTAGACCATGTGATCCTCAGCCCATATGACCATGAGACCACTCAGAGGGGGTTCGGTGCAGGAGATCCTGGATGGAGTGGGAGAAAAATGTGGAACAAAACTCAAAACAAATAATAATAATAATAATAATAATAAAGACCAGGTTCATTGGTCTGATAGAGCCTGGTGATAGACCCCTGAGACTATGGCTCCTAGTTACCCTTCAGGTCTGGAACTGAATTCATTCCTGTGGCTTCCAGCCAAACAACAGACAGGCATATGGGGTGAACATTCACATCAGGTAGATAGACTCTTTGGAGTGATCAATCTTGGGAGAACAGAAGGGCAGTGTTTACACAGAGAGACAGCTGGGTGGGGAGGCAGTGCAGGAATGCATGGGAGGGAAGGACACAGGGAAGGGGTGACTACAGGAAGTGGGAAGAGAGTTGTCACATTGTGGGGAAATTTCAGTCAACGTCATGAAGCAAAATGTGTGTGAAGTGCTGTATGGAAAATGAATTTTCCCCCAAACCACAATAAAAAGAAAAAGAAAAAAGAATGAGGCCTGTGGCAGGGGTGGGCAGAGGGCAGCGGGCCTGGCTCGAGCGGGGGGCGAGGGACTGGAGAGAAAGGCCGTTGCTGACGGTCCCCTCCCCGGGGGCTGGCTTTCCTCTGGTCCTTCCCTCCCAATGACTGCGTCTTCGTCAAGGCTGCAGCGCTGGGCTCCGGGCCCACACCTCTGGTGCCAGGCCTGCCTGGAGACCATCGGTGGCTCTGTGAGGGACCTCTCGGACCCTGGAGCCTGCCCCATGCCACTGTCCCCAGGGCTGGTGCTGCTGCCCCCCACGCCTGGGCCTGCTCGGGGAGACAGCCTCTGCAGCCAGGTGGCAGGGGGAGCAGTTTGCATCTCACCCGTGAGCGTCAATGCCCAGAGCTGCCTCCAGCCAGTGGCCTTGCTCGGTGCCCAGGCATGTGGCTGAGCTAGTGTTATGGCAGGGCAGAGGCCAAGTGAGTGATGGTCTTCTCTGCTGTCCCCAAGGCAGTGCTGTCCCACAAGGGAACGTGCTCCATCATGGCGGGCCTTGCGGCAGACCAGGGGCTCTAGGCCGGTGAGATTCCAGCCGGGACTGTTGCCAGGACTGCCTCCCACTGACCTCAGATGGCCTGGTTGCTACAGATTGCAGCAGCTGGCCTCGCCCGAGGGTCCTCATGTCCTTCCTGGAGCGTGGCCATCTAGGAAGGACCAGCCGTCCGGCACAAGGGGACCTGCATCTTCTATGCTGGGTGCTGGAATTTCCCTTCAACTGCCCCAGACCTGGCAGGGGGACCTCAGGGGCCCCGTGAGTGCTGGCAGGGAGACATCAGGCGCCTGTGAGCCCTGGGAGGGGGACATCGGGGGCCCGTGAGCCCTGGCAGGTAGGTCCACCCCCTTCTGTCTCAGTCTCTCTGTGCTGCCGTCTTGATGATTTGGCTGACCCGTCTCATCAGCTGTGACTAATGTACTCTTCAGTCCTTTCATTTCTGAAAGGCCTCTTGGTGCCTTATAAAAACAAACAAACCAACCCAGAGCCATTGAGTCCATCCAAGGAATAGTGACCCCCCAGGACAGAGCAGAACTTCCCAACAGGGTTTCCAAAGCTGTTAAATCTTTACGGAGGCAGACTGCATCGTCTTTCTCCGGTGAAGTGGCTGGTGGGTTTAAACTGCCAACCTCTTTATTATTTCCTCTTCCTCGTAGTTACTTTTAAGCACAGTCATGGCGCAGTGCTTAAGCAATCAGTGGCCACCTGAAGGCGGTTTGAATTCATCAGCCACTCTGAGCTCATGAGAAAGATGAGGCAGTCTGCTTTCAAGATTTACAGCCTTGGAAACCCTATGGGGCACTTCTATCCCGTTTTATAGGGCCACTATGAGTCAGAATTGACTTGACAGCTCTGGCCATTGACGCTCACGGGTGAGATGCAAACTGCTCCCCCTGCCACCTGGCTGCAGAGGCTGTCTCCCCAAGCAGGCCCAGGCGTGGGGGGCAGCAGCACCAGCCCTGGGGACAGTGGCATGGGGCAGGCTCCAGGGTCCGAGAGGTCCCTCACAGAGCCACCGATGGTCTCCAGGCAGGCCTGGCACCAGAGGTGTGGGCCCGGAGCCCAGCGCTGCAGCCTTGACGAAGACGCAGTCATTGGGAGGGAAGGACCAGAGGAAAGCCAGCCCCCGGGGAGGGGACCGTCAGCAACGGCCTTTCTCTCCAGTCCCTCGCCCCCCGCTCGAGCCAGGCCCGCTGCCCTCTGCCCACCCCTGCCACAGGCCTCATTCTTTTTTCTTTTTCTGTTTATTGTGGTTTGGGGGAAAATTCATTTTCCATACAGCACTTCACACACATTGTGCTTCATGACGTTGACTGAAATTTCCCCACAATGTGACAACTCTCTTCCCACTTCCTGTAGTCACCTCTTGACTTGACCTGTTGAAGGTACAACAGATACCCATTCCTTCCTCTTTCTGTCCCTCTTTCCCTGCCCCTCCTCCTCCCTTCCCTCTCTCCCTTCCTCCCCCCTCCTACCACTTCCTCTTCCCTGCCCCTCCTCCTCCCTTCCCTCTCTCCCTTCCTCCCCCCTCCTACCACTTCCTCTTTCTCCTTTCCTCTCCCTCCCTCCTCCTCCCGTGCACACAGACCTGCCCTCAGTGCTCCTCTCCGGCCCTTCACTTTCCCGGATGTACCCCACGTAACCTCTCCAGGTATCTCTTACCACAGACCCCTGGACAGCCAGCGCAGTGAGTATCAGAGAAGGCCCGGGTCGTGAGGTTGGCCAGCAAAGACACAGGCTGGCTTCAATGGAGAATTTCATTGTGGCTGTTCCTTACACTGAAAGCCAAGGGGCAGCTGGATTAGCAGAACCTGTTACCCCAGGGAGCAGCTTAGCCATGCTGACTGTAAACAGCTGTTAGTTCCTTGGAGCACAAAATCAATTGCAACAGCAGAGTGGTAGTAGTTAGCCTTCCCACGCTGCGTTTGGGGACTCAGGTGGCGGGAGTCTCAATCTGCCTTGAGCTCCTGGATCAGCCCACCCAGTGCCCCTGGATCCACATTCCTCCTCCAGCAACTGACGAGTCCTTCTCAACCCTGGGCTGAGACTCTCACGGCAGTCCTGAGCCAAGCCCAGGGCTTCTCTGTCTACATTTTCCACTGGAAGACACAGAGCTCCTTCCCTGCGTTCCCCCCAAAGTCCTCCTTTTTCATCCTTACCCTCTACCCCCGTCTACGACTGTGGTGGGGGATCTGAGGATGTGGGTGGAGTTGAGGAGGCTGGGCCAGGCCTCAGAGGCCACGCTGCCCAGTTCTGGGCCTTGGACGTTCAGGGTTCTGGGGGAGCAGACCCCACCAAGGAAGACAGAGGCTCCCAGGCACCACTGTGGGACGGGAAGAGGGACCTCCAAGCCCCTTCCTCAGAGACAAGGGCAGGCAGCCAACCTCTGGCAGTGAAGTGGATTGGTCAAGCCCCATAATGGGAGACCAATCTGGCTGCAGCAGCCGCTGGCTTCCTGTGCCCCGGGCCTCGGTCCTCCATGTTTAGCCGCGTGTGTGTCTGAGAATGTGCGTGTGGGCGTACCTGGGGTGGGTATTGGCCTGTGTGCAGGAGGGCAGGGCTCTGCTCCCAGATGGAGTGCCCCTCTGTTCCCGTTCCGTCCTCAGCCCCCTCCACTCCAGTCTCCCTTTCCTCCTCCACCACCCCTTCCAGTCCTTTGCCCCGTCCTCGCTGTCCCCCATGCACCCCACCCCCCATCCCCACCCCTGTCTACCCTTATCCCTCATCTGTTCGGGCCCCTTCTGCTCTACCCCTGCCCACCCATCTCTGTCGCCCTCCTCCATCACCTCTCCCACCCTGTCCCCATCTTCCATCCCTCTGTCCCCCATGTCCCCCACTCCCATCCACCTCATCCCATCTGCCTCACCCCTGTCTCCCACCACCTCTGCCCGCCCACCTCCATCATTCCTTCCACCCCATCCCCCACCCTCCCTCACTCCCCCATCACCCCCACCCCCTATTAGTTTCCATTCTCGTCTGCTCCGTCCCCCCATCTGTGCCCCCGCCACCTGAAGCCTTTCTCTTTGCCCCAGTGTCCGGGGCAGGATCGAGGACCAGAGTGTGAATGTCTCCCCGGAGCTTGCTATGCCCTTGAGCTGTGTGACCCTGGGTGGCACATGACCTCTGTTCTGGCTGGCTCCTGCTGTCCCACCTCTCATGTGAGCTCACATCTACTCCTGATGCGCAGGCCACAAAGTTAAGTGGTTATTGTCCCTGTCATTCCAGCTCTGGGAAGGGCCCAGGTGCTGCTTGGACTCCGGCCTCCTGCCTCGGGTGGGCAGAGGTCCACTAACTACCCCGAAGGCTAGCATCCATGCCAGTGAGACAGGTTCTAACAAGGTCTGGGAATTCTGTTTACACCCCTCTACAGAAAAAAATACTCAATCAAGCTGTCCATTCCACTCCCCACACCTGGCCGGTGGGGAGGCTTTGGTGAAGATACGACATCCACACTGGGCTGAGCCGAGTTTCCAGTGAGGTCAGCCCAGCGGCTGGGAGCTAGGCCTCTGACGGCAACCTGGCTTCACCGCCACCCACCTCTCACAGGCTGAAATCAGCCGGCTCCCCACATGCCTTTCTTCGGCCCTGACACCCCCACCAGGCTCCGGCCACAGATGCAGAGCCCACGTTCCTGAAGGGAGCCATGCAGACAAAGGCAGCAGGGACCCAAGCGTCTTGTACCTACCTGCTCCAAGCATAGAGGCAGGCCACGAGCAGGCAGAGCTTCAAAGTCTTCTACTGGGGTCCCACCCCATTGCTGCCCCAGGGCACAGAACATCTGCTCTCCAGAAAGCCATGGCCCTAGATAACACCTGCACCCCAGCCCGAAGCTATCAGCACCACCAAGCCCCCTCAGAGTGACTGATGGGATCATTGTCCCCTCTCCCCAGGAGACCTGCCGGTAGGAGTAGTCTGGCCTGGGCACCTGGGGTGCTTGTGAATGAATGAGTGAACAAATTCTTCCAAATCACACAGAGCCAGAAGGCCCCAGGTGATGGCAGGAATGAAGAGTCCTGGGCTCAATTTGGCACCAGGCACCGGCAGCACCTAGTGGCCTGCTGTGGAATGGTGACCACAGGACAGGAGTTGAGTGCTGCAGTCTCACCCCCATGTGGCCATGGGTCTGACGCCCATGCAGACAGTGGGGCAGGCTTCACAGAGCATGTGGCCCTGCCCAGACAGCCATGTGGTTCCTGGGGAGGTAGAGGTAGAGGGATTGAAGTTCCTGCCGCTGCTCACCAAGTGTTTCCCTCTGCCCCATTCCTGGTGTGGCATAACTGAGTGACTGATTCTCCTCAATGGACCAGTGGCAAGAGGAGCTGTGGTACTCTGGGCTGCCATGTTTTATTGTTGATATGAGACCTGAAGACACCTTCTTTCCCTCCCACAGAACCCAGAGCCATCTGAGATGGGGACCGTCCATCAGCCCGGATCACCATATCACTTAGAAGAGCAGGACCTCATCAATCTACAGTCGGCATTTCATACAAGCAGGAAATATTTCTCTGTTGCTTTAGGCCCTGAGGTTGGGGGCTGTTGTCACCTCCGCAGAACCTGCCCATGCCGATTGATACAGGAGACACTGAGCAGTCTGGTCATCCCTGGACACACCAGCAGGGCAACGGGCAAGAGCTGAGGTTGCCCAGAGGTGGGCAGTGCAGGTAGAAGGCCCCTCCTGGCCAGACGGCCTGGGCTCACCCCAGCTCGTAGGCCAGCCAATCTACATGGACTTCCAGCCAGTAAAAGGGAGCTGAAGAAAACCAAAGATGCATGGAAACAATTAGTCCAAGGGACTAGTGGACCATGCGAACCTCAGCCTACACGACCCTGAGACCAGAAGAACTAGATGGTGAGCAGCTACCACAGTCAAACACTCAGAAAAGGATCAGTGCAGGAGATCTTGGATAGAGTGGGAGACAAATGTAGAACAAAACTCAAAATGATTAAAAAACAAAACAAAACAGGCTTACTTGTCTGATAGAGACTGGTGCAACCCCCAAGACCATGCCCCTAGTCACCTTCAGGCCTGGAACTGAATTCCTTCCCATGGCTTCCAGCCAAACAATACCAAACCCACTGCCACTGAGTGGGATCCGACTCATAGCAACCCCTCCTTGGGATTCCGAGGCGGTATCACTACGGAAGTCGATTGTCCAATCTTCTTTTGAGGAGTGGCTGGTGGGTTTGAACCACCAGCCTTCTGGTTAGCAGTCAAATGCCTTAGGCACTAGGCCACCAGAGCTCCCAGCCAAACAATGTTGTTGTTGTTATTGTTAGGTGCCGTTGAGCCTCGTTCTGACTCATAGAGACCCTATGCACAGCAGAACAAAACACCACCCAGTCCTGCACCAGCTCCATGATCCTTGCTATACTTGAGCCCATTGTCACAGCCACCATGTCAATCCATCTCGTTGAAGGCCTTCCCCTCTTTTGTCGACCCTCCACCTTACCAAGCATGACATCCTTCTCCAGGGAATGGTCCCTTCTGACAGACAGCATGACCAGAGTGGGTGAGAAATCTGGCCATTCTCACTTCCAAGGGGCATTCTGGTTGCACTTCCTCCAGGACAGATCTGTTAGTTCTTTTAACAGTCCATGGTACTTTCAGTATTCTTCACCAATGCCACAACTCAAAAGCATCAACTCTTCTTTGGTCTTCCTTATTTATTGTCCAGCTCTCACATGCACATGAGGTGATTGAAAATACCATGGCTTATGTCAGGCGCACCTTAGTTCTCAAGGAGACGTCCTTGCTCCTCAACACTTGAAAGAGGTCCCTTGCAGCCAACTTGCCCAGTGCTTTATGTCGTCTAATGTCCTGACTGCTGCTTCCATTGGCATCGATTGTAGAACCAGGCAATGTGAAGTCTTTGACAACTTCAATCTTTCTCCATTTATCATGATGCCAGTTATAGGTCCAGTTGTGAGGATTTTCATTTTCTTTATATTGAGATGTAATCCATACTGCAAACTGTATTCTTCAATCTTCATTAGTAAGTGCCTCAAGTCATCTCACTTTCAGCAAGCAAAGTTATATCGTCAGTGTATCACAGGTTGTTAATGATTCTTCCTCCAATCTTGATGCCACGTTCTTCTTCATATAGTCCAGCTTCTTGGGTTATTTCCTCAGCATACAGATTGAATAAATATGAGGAAAGGATCCAACCCTGATGCACTCCCTTCTTGATTTTAAACCATGCAGTGTCCCCTTGTTCTGTTCGAACAACAGCCTCCTGGTCAATGTACAGGTTCCTCATGAGCACAATCAAGTGTTTGGGAATTGCCACTCTTCTCAATGTCATCCACAATTTGTTATTATCTACACAATCAAATGTCTTTGCATAGTCAATAAAACACAAGTAAACATCTTTCTGGTATTCTTTGCTTTGAGCCAGGATCCATCTGACAGCAGCTATGATATCCCTTGTTCCACATCCTCTTCTGAATCCAGCTTGCACCTCTGGAAGTTCTCAAACAGAAGACAGGCATATAAGGCAAACATTTATACCAGGTCAGTACACTCGTAGGAACAATCAATTGTGGGAAACCAGAAGGGCAGTATTTGCACAGGGAGATAGCTCAGAGGGCAGGAATGTGCAGGGAAGAAGGACACAGGCAAAAGGTAGCCACAGGGAGGAGGTGGGACGAGGGCTGTTACATTATGGGAATTGCAATCAATGTCATGAAACAAAATGTGTATGAACTGCTGTATGGAAAATAAATTTGCTCTGTAAACTTTCACCCAAATCACAATTAAAAAAAAAAAAAAAAAAGAAAGAAAGAATAATAATAATAAAGTGAGCCTGAGAGAGGAATTGATTGGGGTGGGGTCAACTGGAGCCCCTGGACTCTGGCTGGAATGGACAGACACCCAGTGTGCCAGACTGACTCACAGGCATGTCAGGCCCAGCAGTCCCCAGGACTGAATCAGCCCATAGCCCTCCTCCAGCAGGGATGTAGCCACCAGCCCCCTCCTATTGCCTCCTCCCTCTGCCCTCTTCTGAGTCAGACCCCAGCCAGGCTACAGACAACACCCCAGAGGAGTGTTACCTGTGGAGGGAAGGGACAGGTACAGCCCGGTCTCAGGGTACGCTGGTGCCCACTGTGCCCTCCTCTTGGCCAAGGCATCTCTATTGTCCTGTGCCAGGTCCTGAATCCTAGCGCAGTCATGGCCAGCACCCAGTAGGTGCTCACTAAATGCATGTGGCCTGAATGAATAGCCTTTGATGGGTCTCATGGTCACCTCCATTTAATACCGGGGCACACTGACGCTCGAGCCACTTGGATGAAGGGTGGTAGACACAGGTTCAAAGCTCACCTGCCAGCCTCACTGTGTCTCTGAGCATCTCCCTCAGCTACCAGCCAGGCCCCAGCCACCCGCTCCCGCCCTCAGCCAGGCTTACCCCAGAGCCCGAGACCCCCACGTGCAGGGGCCATGCTGCCTGCAGAGACCTGTTTTCATTAACAAGGGATGAATAATTAATGCAGTGGTGCCTTTGAAATGGTTTTGATTTTTATTTTAAACGTTTTTCTATGTATAGAAACAGCACTTCCGTTAGGCACCAAATTTATTTTTTAATAAACACCCTAGTTATTTATTCCATCACTTGGGGTGGGTGGCAAGGGGCAACAAGGACTTGCTGGGGCATGTGCCATGGGCCCCACCATGTGTCGTCCAGCCACCAGCGCCCACAGCTGGGCAGAGGGGCTGTCAGTAGATAGACAAGTGGTTGACTGAGTGCCACCTTGTCCAGGCACCTTGCCTCGTCCTTCTCATTACCCCCAGCCTCACCAGTCCTTGCACATCCTAGGATGGGATGATGCAGTGGGGATGGGTTCCAGGGAGAAAGTGGGAACTGCAGCAGGCCTGGGAAGGGTGGCCAGTCCTGCAAGGGCAGGCTGAGCCAGCCTGGGGGCATGAGGCCACCTTCTTACATGGGACCAGCCTGGGGCGCTGGAGCTATTACCCAAAATAACACATCTGCTGTGTAACTCTCTGCTCTGAGAGTTGGTACACTGGAGATTTGTTGGCTCTGGGAGTTGTCCCACAGAATCCCATTACTTGGTACCATCTCAGAGATTAAAGTGGAAACACTTGTTTTTAAAGTACAAGCCAAGGAGAGTTTGGGCAGCAAGAGAAAAAACATTATGTTGACATGCTACAAATTCATCTTTGCAGGCCACTGGGCTGGCCGATTCACACCTGCTGGCCCTGTCCACAGCCAGGGTCAGAAGAAGGGATGCCTCCCCCCCACCCATGCCTGCATCCCGATGCCCAGCTGTTTTTTGTTGGCTTGGACACGATGCTAAACAAAAGAATTAGGATGTAGATGTTCTTTTCTTGCAAAAAGTTGTCGTTAATTTTTTAAAGTGTGCAATATTGTCCTTAACAAAACAAGTGAAAAATGAGTTGTCTGCTACTAATAAATATTTTCTAGACTAAGTATTTGTAATGCTATCAATTATTTAGCTCCATATATGGAGAATGCATAATTTGTAATAAAATGCAGAAAGGGTTTTAATTTTTCTGCACAATATATGAAATTGAGTTTTTGACTAATACACAAATAAATTGGCTCTAATCCCTTCCTGTCAGGGTGCATGGTATTGTTTTAGGTATAAATCTCCTATTTTATAGATGTTTTCAAAAAATTAATCTCCGATATTTAAGGATCGGCGTAAATCTCCGTAATGGGGCATTTTGGCGGGTCCCATCTTCAAGACTTGTCATTCCCACACGTCCCCCTGACTCATCAGCTGCACATGCCAAACTCTCACCAGGGCTCCATAAACACTTACAAATGTTCATAATTTATAAAATAGGTGCTGTGTCTGCTGTAAGGAAGAGGCACAGGCCGTCAGCCAATGGAAGGAGCAGCCCTGACTGGCTATTTGGGGGGCTGGGGCTAGCTGCAGCTCACGGTGCCAGGCCTGGTCACTGAGCGGCACCTGGGCCCATCCCACAAGGGATGTGGGATGTGCTGGGGTTTATAAAGGGTTTGGGGCAGAAAGAGAGGGCTTCGTCTTTATTCAAAGAATGGGTGGAGATTGAGACGGTGTTATGAAGTCCTTGGGGTGCCAGTTTGATTTCCAGTGGAAGCTTTAGGCTTGCCTGCAAAGAAGCATTCTGCAAAAACATCCTGCAAAAAGAAATATTCTGAAAAAGAACATCCTGAAAACAGTAACGTAGGAGCTAGGGGAGGGCGGGTTGTTCTCCCCCTGTTCCAGGTGTAAGTTACTAGCTAGGCTCAATTTTAGTTTTGCAGTTTGGGCTCTCATTTAACCCTTCAGGTCCTGCAGCCTTCTATCTGTCCAGTGAGATGTGTCCATCCTACATTTCCTGGATGCTAGAAACAGGTGTGTAAGGGGAGCCCCGCCTCACCTTTGGGACAGCTGAGGTATGCAACCACCCCAGGGCCAGCTTGGTCAAGCTGGGAAGGCTTCCTGGAAAAGCTGGTACAGTGTGGGCATACCAACTCACTGTGTGACACTGGGAGTCTGCCCCTGCTTTGGGCCTCAGTTATTCATTCTACTTGGAATCACAGAGCCCAGATCAGCTACAAGACCAGGTGGGTTGTTCCTTTCTTGAAGCCTGTTTCCTCCTCTGCAAAGTGATTCTGAAATGCTATTGAGATGAGCCAGACCCACTCCCCTCTCCCAGAGATAAAATCAGGGCTTTAAAAGTGGCTCATGGCCCACTGGAAGAGATCCATATCTGTGCCCATTCCAAAGAAAAGTGATTCTGCAGAATGTGGAAATTATCGAACGATATCATTAATATCGCATACATGTAAAATCTTACTGAAGATAATTCAAAAACGGTTGCAGCAGTATATTGACAGAGAACTTCCAGAAGTGCAAGCTGGATTCAGAAGCGGACTTGGAACGAGGGATATCTTTGCTGATGTCAGATGGATCTTGGCTCATAGCAAAGAATACCAGAAAGATGTTTACTTGTGTTTTATTGACTATGCGAAAGCATTCGATTGTGTGGATCATAACAAGTTGTGGATAACATTGAGAAGAATGGGAATTCCAGAACACTTGATTGTATTCATGAGGAACCTGTACATAGACCAGGAGGCTGTCGTTCAAACAGAAAAAGGGAACACTGCGTGGTTTAAAATCAAGAAGGGAGTGCATCAGGGTTGTATCCTTTCACCCTTCAATTTCTATGCTGAGCAAATAATCCAAGAAGCTGGACTATATGAAGAAGAACATGGCATCAGGATTGGAGGGAGAATCATTAACAACCTGAGATATGCTGACAGCACTGCTTGCTGAGCGTGAGGATGACTTGAAACACTTACTGATGAAGATTGAAGACTACAGTCTGCAGTATGATTACACCTCCATATAAAGAAAACCAAAATCCTCACAACTGGACCAATAAGCAGCATCATGATAAATGGAGAAAGATTGAAGTTGTCAAAGACTTCATATTACTTGATTCTACATCAACACCAATGGAAGCAGCAGTCAAGATACCAGACAACATATAGCACTGGGCAAATCAGCTGCAAAAGACCTCTTTTGCTAAAAAGCAAAGATGTCTCCCTGAGGACTAAGGTGTGCCTGAACAAGCCATGGTATTTTCAATTGCCTCATATGCATGTGAGAGCTGGAGAATGAATAAGGAAGACCAAAGAAGAGTCGATGCTTTGGAATTGTGGTGCTGGTGAAGAATGCTGAGAATACCACGGACTGCTAAAAGAACTAACAAATTTGTCCTGGAAGAAGTACAGCTGGAGTATGGCCAGACTTTGTCTCACCTACTTTGGTCATGTTGTAATAGGAGACCATTCGCTGGGGAAAGATATCATGCTTGGTAAAGTGGAAGGTCAACAAAAGAGGGGAAGGCCCTCAATGAGATGGATTGACACGGTGACTACAATGATGGGCTCAGGTACAGCCGGGATCGTGGAGCTGATACAGGACTGGGCAGTGTTTTGTTCCACTGTACGTCGGGTCACTGTGAGTCAGAGATGACTCGATGGCATCTAACAACAACAACATGGCGCAGACAGGGCCAGTCAGATTACCACCTCCTCCTAGGATGAGGGAGAGTCATGTGGCCTGAGCCTGGCCAATCAAGGGCTTACTTGAAAATTTTCAACTTCGAAGAGGAACTGGAGCTCCTTCCTCCCTGGAGGGGGTCTGGGGTGCAATCCTGCCACAAATCCAGCTCAGGGAGAACCAGACTGACCCCTGCAGTGAAGTGGTTACAAGGCTGCGAGTAGCCTCCTGGACACCCTGCAACCAGTTTCCAGGTCCTGAGATGAGCTCTATCCCTATTGTCCTGAGGCCATCCTGGGAGCCCACAAGATCCCCAGCCACAGTGCCCCGTCCCAGGGGGAGTTTGCATCATGGTTGTGGAATTAACACTGATGTAATAACTCGGCGTCCCTCCGGGTGGTGTGATGATGAGGTGGGGGGCTCCGACATAAGCCTGCTGTGATCTGTACTGCCTCTTCGTGTGTGTGCAATGTTAGGAGTGACAAGCATTGCTTCCTGGTCAATGTTTGATAATTCGAGAAGCAGAGCTTAATGCGGGCTTTTACAAACAGGGAGGCGAAGCTGCAGCTTTGAAACAGGACATCCATCCAGCCTCTTGCAGCTACAAGACACAGAGCACAAAGTGCCGGTGGCAGAAGGGAGGGCTTGGAGAGGACAAACCTTCAGCGAGTTAACTGGGCAAGGCCATGGTAGTAGTGCACATGTTCTCATTTGCTTCATGAAAGGCAAACACCTTGGCAGTAACGTGCTCCACACAGCTCCACCTGAAACTTGGGAAGGGTTTCCACACGGAACTCCGTCAGAGGGACGCAGAAGAGGAAAAGCGTTCACTTCCTGTGCATTTCACTGATCCTCAGGAGCCGGGAGGAGGCAGGCCAGCTTTGTGCTGGGTGTTCTCAGGGCTCACAGACGGGGACAGGAAACAAGACAATGCCCAGCACCACAGAGGGTCCTGAGAAAGGCTCCCCTGGAGGGGCGGCTCCTCCACCCCAGGCCCTGAAGATCCGAGTGTGGTCAAGAAAGGGGACCCCCATGGCAGTCTGGGCTCAGCTGCAGGGGTTCAAGATCTAACTGTTGTTGTTGTTGTTGTTAAGTGCCGTCGAGTCATTTCTGCCTCATAGCGACCCCATGCACAGCAGAACGAAACACTGCCCGATCCTGCACCAGCCCCACAATCCCTGCTATACTTGAGCCCATCATCGCAGCCACCGTGTCAATCCATCTCGTTGGAGGCCTCCCCCCTCTTTCGTCGACCCTCCACCCTACCAAGCATGACATCCTCCTCCAGGGAATGGTCCCTTCGGACAACATGACCAAAATAGGTGAGACGAAGTCTGGCCATTCTTGTTTCCAAGGAGCATTCTGGCTGCACTTCCTCCAGGACAGATCTGTTAGTTCTTTTCGCAGTCCATGGTACTTTCAGCGTTCTTCGCCAGCACCACAACTCAAAAGCATCAACTCTTCTTCAGTCTTCCTTATTCATTGTCCGGCTCTCTCAAGATCTAAAGCTTTTCTAAATGTGGTGTCTGTGTGGTGGGAATGGTGGGATCCGTAGTTTTGGTTTTGGTCACCTTCTTGTACTTCTGAAATTTCTCCCAACATAAATTTTAAAGAAAAGCCGTAAGAACTGGAAACCATGTGAAACCAGGCGAGAAGCAAGCAGGAAGGACCAGGCCTGCTTCACAGCAGGAGCACTGGGTGCAGGGAGGTGATGTCAGCAGCCAGGCATGGATTCCTCAGTGGCAAGGGCACAGGTGGGCCCGGCATCCTCTGGGCACATCCCTGGACCGGGGGGGGGGGTGTCTGTGGCTCAGTCCCCAGGATTGTGGGGCCTCCCTTGGCATTGTACAGAGATGCCAGGGGTTGGGAGGGCTACCCAGAGCTCTGCCAGAAAGGAGTGTCTGTCCAAGGGGTAGGGAGGCCTCAGGCCAATAGCTTCTCACATTTTGACCTCACACCTGGCAGGAGTGGAAGAGAGGCGACGCCCTTGCTGGGGCTGTGCCGGGTGCTCATGCAGCAGGGACAGCGGCCAGGCAGGCAGGAGCTGAGATCGCGGCAGTGTGGAGAGGTATCAGGGGCTTGGCCAGGGAGGCAGAAGCAGGCACCCTGTGCCAGGCCTTGATGACCTTGCCAATATCGTAAGTGGTCTGATGCGACACTCAGTCCATCAAAAACCTACCCACTGCCATCAAGTAGATTCCAACTCATAGTGACCCCCACTGGGTTTCCAAGGCAATAAATCTTTACAGAAATTGATTGCTTCATCTTTCTCCCTTGGAGTAGCTGGTGGGTTTGAACTACCAACCTTCAGTTAGCAGCCAAATGCCTTTCCCAGTACGCCACCAGAGCTCCTGGTGTCCATCGAAGGGGCCATGTTAACACTCCAGCTGGAGTAGCCTTTCTCTGTCCTTCCCACTTCATCCCTGGTACATCCATCAGGACGGATGGTGTTACTGCAGCCAAGGACATCCATGGGCCCGAGAAGAGTGATTGTCCAGCGAGGAGTGCAAACCTCAATTTCCCCAGAGACCTCCCCATGCTGGGCAAGACAAGTGGTGGATCAGTCTCCGTGATGGTGACAAGCAGAATGGACTGGCTGTGGCGCAGCAGGTATTGAGCGGAAAGTCACCCCATCAGAGAAGCAACCCGGAGTCAGGTAGAGACACAGGAAGGGTGGCCACACTGCCTGGGGCTCTCAGGGATCCAAGATGAGGCCAAGTGTGGGGCCCCCTGGGGCTAGGAGAGACACGAGGCTGGGTGCCAGGGGGAAGGCTACTTGGTGTGGTGGGAGCAGCTGGGGACATGAGACTGGCCAAGGTGGGAGGGGCCTTCATGAAGGGTGGGGGCAGGGGCAGATGTAGATTCCAGGCTTCCCACGCTGTTGGATGGGCCTCATGCTTAGACTGGGGATTCTGTGTCAGGCTGGCTAAGACTGAGGCTGTGGACAATGCCCTGGGAGCCAGGCTTAGGGACGGGGAGGGGCCTGACGGGGACCTGGGGAGAGCTGGTTCCAGGTTCCAGTGTGAGCAGGAGGTAGGGCTGCTGCTGCCTGGAGAGACGCCCCCGCCCCAGCCCCTAGGAGCCTCTGGCTGGTGGTCAGTCCACAGTGGAGGGGGGAGTCAGGCACAGTGGAGGGGCCTGCATGACAAGCCTGCATGGTGTGGGAAAGGGGCCAGCAGGGGTGCACCCGGCTCCTCAGGCTGTGGGGCCGGCTCTCCCAGGACTGGGAGGCGGTGGGCGTGGGTGTGTGCCCACAGGCCTGATGGGCTTAGGTTAGACCCCACAGACAGTTGAAGGATGAGCAGAAGGGCAGCTTGGCCTCAGGCCTGGGAGTCACAGAGCAGTGTCTGAGGGCCACTGGACCAGTTCCTAGAGCCAGCCCTTGAGTCTAGGGCCTAGACCCAGACCTTAGCCTGGTATGGTGAGCAGTGCTTCAGGGGGCCTTGGGCTTCAGGCCTTCTGGCTGGGTGGGGACACTCCAGTGTAGGCTGGGCCCACCCACAGACCCTCCTGTGTTACACTTCCATGACGCTCTTGGCCTCATGGGGTCTGCAGAGCTAGACGCAACATGGAACAGGTCCCCACAATCCTGACATGTATGGTCTGCATGCCTCCCCACTCCGTCTCCTCCATGACTCTCCACACCCCGTGAAGTGGTCACTCCCTTGAGAGCTAGGAGGACTTGTCGGACACTCCCGGAGGCCTAACATGGGATTTAGATCCCTGACTGCTACCCTAGATCCTAGCCTCTCAGGTGCTGTGTATGCACAGCTGTGTGTGCATACAGCATGTGTATCGTGTATATACATGCGTACACATGTGTGTATATGTATATTACATGCACACATGTGTGCATGTGTGCACATGTGTGTGTGTACTTGTGTGTGCAAAGATGCCTTAAACCGCGATGGCTGCCCGGAAGACAAACTCTCAGAGCCAGACACCCTCACACCCTGTTATGTAATCAAAATAATATGCACACAAATCAGGCCAAGGCTGAGACCATACTGGGTAAGGCACCAAGTCCCACCTAATTGGGGGACAGAGGTCAGGCAGGGCCTTCCCTGACCAGCATCTTCAATTCTAGGCCTGGGGCCTCAGGCAATGGCAACAGAGGCTGGGTCCCAGGAAGGAGCCACCTGATTGGAGGAAGGCCACTGCTGCCTCCAGGGCTGAGAGCCAGGAAGACGCCCAAGAGAGAAAGAACTCACGAGGGAGGGGCTCCTGGGACAGCAGCCCGCCTGCCTCATCCTGCCCTGGGACAGTGACGGCAGAGACAGGCAGGGGGACAGTGTGGGGAAGGCAGAGGGACAGAGCTCTTTTTTCCAGCAGGGAGGCCACAATATTTCTAATGAAGAGAAGTGAGGACTTCAGGTTTTGACCAAGATTGCGGGCCAGCAATGGCTGCTCTGGCCTCCGGGGTGGGCAATGCAACCTCAGAGGGGACTCCCAGGCCTCAGAGCTCCCAATGGGGCACAGAGACCCTGGTGAGACGTCACAGCCGTGGCAGTCCCTTGGGCACACTGCCCCCTTCCCTGCAAGGACAAGGGTTAAGTATAGGAAATCCAGGGACTGTGGCCACAGGCGTCTGGTAGGGACCCCAGCCCAGGGCCTGGCCCCAGCCACCTCCCTACCTGCCAGGCGCTGCTTGTGACACCCTCAGGACAGCTGCCCTGTCAGGGGCAGGGGGTCATATTTGGCCCCACCTCTTTTCCCACCTCTCCTAGTACTGCTGGTGATTGAGAAGCAAAGCTGTGTCCCCTGGTCCTGCAGCATAGTCCTGGTGGCCTCTAGCCCCTCGAGCCTTCCTGGTCTCCTATTCACCCAGCACTGATGGGGCCCCTGTGAAGTGAAGGTGCCTCCCCGGGGATGTCTGGTGAGCAGGTGTCCTCGTGTGGGGGCAGCATTAGGCAGCGGACCCAGCAAAGGCCTGCAGGCTGCACTAAGCACAGCCCCACGCTGGGGGTCTGGGAGGAGCCAGCCAGGCGCTGCATGCCAGGCGGGACCCCACCGGAGCCAGACTGGGCCAGGGCTCCAGGGTCTGTACCAAGAGGCTGTTCCACGGCGGAAGGGGTGGGGGAAGGGCTAGCACCCATCGCCCCCAGGCTGGGTTCCGCCTCGGCACAGCACCTGCCATCTCAAGCTCCCGTCCCCACGTCTGCAGACCCTCCAGACCTTCTGCGCCTGGCTGTGTGCCCACCCATTGGAGTGTGAGTTACGGATCTGCTGTGAGCACCTGCACATTGCTCCTGGCGGTAAAATACCAAGGCCAAGGGAGCGGTGATCCCAGCTAACACTCCGGCACCTCTCCTGCCTCTCTATGCCTGTTCCTCCCACTGTGGTCTGTGGATGGCTCTATTCAGCCCACAGAGAAGGGTGGGACAAAGTCCTAGTATCCCACCGGACTCCCCGGGAGTCAGGACCCCTGCCCGCGTCGCCCCTCTCCTCACCTCCTTTCTCTGTCAATAATGCCCGTGGGACTATGGAGACGCTCCTGGGAGTGCAGAGATACCCCTGGGACTGTGGAGATGTCCCCGCCCAGACTGTGGAGACACTCCCGGGGTTACAGAGATTTCCCTGGGACTGCGGAGATGTCCCTGGGACTGCAGAGATGTCCCTAGGACTACGGAGACACAGACTGCAGAGATACCCCCAGGACTGTGGAGACTCCCCTAGCTAGAACTGCAGGGACATCTCTGGGACTGCAGTGTCAGCAATGAACCCCCAGACTGGGCCCCCACACCAAGCTCCTCATGTGCGAGTTAAAACAGTGAAACTGATTTATCTCTTCAAGGTGCACAGAGGGTGAAGCTCAGTCTTCTTGTTTCCTAAGAAGTTTTACTATTTTGTTTGTAAGTTGCCTGTGCACGTCTCTCACTGCGTTTTCTGTCAGGGTACTGACAGTAATCCTAGAGCTACACTGAGCTGAGCCATGTGCCAGTCCCCATAGCAGCTCAAGACAGGACATAAGAACCTGGACCACGTGACTAGCCGGGCAGTGCCAGGATTCAAACCCACCTGGCTGGTGTCCGCTCAGCCTGAGCTGAGGACAACGTGACCCGTGTGTTGTACAGGCAAAACGCCTCTGCATGCTGGAACCATAGTCCACCCAAGCCGGGGCTCTCAGGGCCCCTGTAGGGTGGTTCTGGCGGCTGGAACAGAGGCTTGATTCTGCTCCAGGCCGGCACCTCCCCTAGAGACCCTTCCTTGTAGCTCTTGGCCAGGGCCCTGGGGAGGGGTGGTTTGGGGATCCTGCCCTGCTCGTCTGTGCTGTCTCCTGTCATACCTCGCCTGCCCCAGGCTGGGACCAGTTCCCTGAGTGACAGCAATTAGGGCCACGGCTGGCAGAGAAGCCTGCACCCCCACCCCCCGAGCACCTGACGCAGAAGCACTCCCTAGGGGCCACTGTGCTGTGGCTCTGGCTGAGATGCCTGGAATCAGCTTCTATCTGCTGTAAAAATGGAAACATCCCTTATGTGAGACACAAACTGGCAGGGAGACGCGTTGCAAAATCTCGCCCCCTCGGCAAGGCGGGCGGTGTCCGGGCCCATGGCGCCTGCCAGGCAGGAAAGGCTGAGCTGGGGTGCCAAGAACCTTAGGGTACAGGGACAGGACATAGACACACACCCACCCCCAAGCCAGACAAGCAGCCAGGAAACCCTCGAGCCTCTGCTGTCCAAAAATTCCAACAGGAGCAGCCTGCGGTCTGCTTTCCACACCAGCCTAAGAGGTGCTGGAATAGCTGTGGGCGAGGCAAGGGGCTGCGGGAGGAGGAGTGTGTGGGCTGGGGATTCATTGAAGTCAGAAATGGGTCACCAGGAGCCAGGCTAGGCCTCTCGCTCTCCCGGCCATTGAGCAAAGTGGGCCAGGCCAGCCAAGGGCATGGCCAGGTGTGCTAGAATTGTGCCGCCAGGTGAGGCGTGGGGCTGGCAGCAGTGTGTCTGTGGTGGCCACCCCACCCCCCTATGCCTCACTGTGCCAGGCCTCCTTGGCAGAGCTTCAGAACGTCTTGGCCGTGTGTTCCCTGAGAGGTCGGTCCTAAAGGTTGCAGTCACCCCCATTCTCCTAGGCAGGCCTGAGGCACCAGCACTGCCCCTCCTTCCCGACCTTGCCACACTGCTCAACTGTGGGCTGGGTGCCTGTGCTTTGCAATCTCCTCCATGCTAACTGTAAACCAGCAATTGCAAACACCCACCGGCGCGAGAGCACGTGTTCTGCGTGCGAAGGGCCCCCGCCCAGCCTGCTGTGCTCGCCTCCAGGTTTGCATAGAACACTAAGCGGGGCCCATATGCTCGGGCTCATGTCGGATGTGCCTGAGGGGGGGCGGTGTAGCATGGAGCCCCAAGCCTCCATTTGCCTGCCGGAGGCATGAGGAATAGGGCTGGGCTCCCCCATAGCCGGCCCCTTTGGTGACACTTGTCCTGCAGGGATATTGTGAGGCCGGGAGGAGGGCCAAGCCCACTTGAGCTGTAGCGAGAGGAGTACCCTGCAGGCCCAGCTCCCAGGCTGACAATCACTGCCTGTCACACCTGTCTGGCCAAGGACCTCACTCCCAGGGCCCCTGGCCTCCTGGGCACTTCATTCAGCACGCGCAGCCAGGGATTCAGAGAGCCGGGGCTCAGTCAGCCCTGAAGCTCCTGTCCCAGCCTGTTATTAACCCTGATTCCTGGGAAGCCAAACCACGTGGCTCGCACCCTCACCCACATACACTCACTCACATACACACACTCATCAACATACATTGACCCACACGCACACTTCGCACACTGTGGGCAGCTCACACACTAGCATGCTGGTCATAAGCACGCACACTCACACACTCACTAACACACACAAGCTCACACATGCAAACTCCCTGCACAATGCACACTCACTCACATATGCTTACCCACTCACACACACACACAGACTCACTCATGCACACTCACACACAGACACTCGTGCACACACATTTTCCCATATACACACTCATGCTCACTCACACACACACTTGCATGCTTATACACATGTGCACACTTTTGTGTGCTCACCCATGCGTGCACACTCACTGACACACTCACACACACACACTCATGCTCACTCACACACACACTTGCATGCTTATACACATGTGCACACTTTTGTGTGCTCACCCATGCGTGCACACTCACTGACACACTCACACACACACACTCATGCACACACAAACCCACTTTGTGTTTTGTTTTGTACTCGGGACCTTTGCGCAGACCCCTCCCTGACATTCGGAGGCAGGTGTCTTGCACCACCGAAGGCCTGTGGTAACTGACAAGTGCCTCTCCCCAAGTGTCAGACAAACAGCCACTCCAGATTCTCCCAGCAACCCAAAGCCACGAACTGCCCTCATCACCCAGGGGAGGCCTGCGGGCTTGGATGCCTCTCTTGTTGGGAGGTGCCCTGTGCTACCCACCTGTTGGGTTGTGTGGGCATCTGGGCCCTCCAGTCCCAGCCCTGGGCCGACTGGTCAGTGGTGACTTCAGACAGCTGTCCACTGCTCAGGATCATGGGAATTGAGTGTCATAGGGGTGGACATACGCTAAAGCCTTCTCTGGAACCAGGGCTCTGGCCTCCTCTGTGTCTGGGGCTTGGGTTGGAGTATGGCCTGGCAGCCACAGAACAACAGGGAGGTTCTTGGGGCCTTGAGCCCTGAGCCTGGGTCTGGCTGAGCTGGAGTCTTTAGTTGGTGAAGGAGGCTTGTGGGACATAGGCTGGAAAGGTCAGCAGGGGCAGGGGCACAGAGGGTCGGCAAGGGCTCGGGCTATGCCCTGTGCAGTCTTAGATGGGGACTGGAGGGAACAGGAATAAGGTGACAGGGGAGAGATGTGAAGTCCCCTCCCTTCATGAGGCACATCCCTGGTAATACCTAAGGCATTTGACTGCTAACCAGAAGGTGGTTCAAACCCAAAAGCTGCTCCTCAAAGGAAGATTGGGCGATCTACTTCCGTAGAGATACCACCTTGGAAACCCAAGGAGGGGTCGCTATGAGTTCAATCGATTTGGCGGCAGTGAGTTTTGTTTTGTTTTGTTTTGTTCTTGTAGGGAATGTGTAAAGGAGCTCTGGTGGCTCAGTGCCTAAAGCATTGGCTGTAAACCAGAAGGTTGGTGGTTCGAAGCCACCAGCCGCTCCACAGAAGGATGATGGGGCAGTGTACCTCCAATGAGATTTACCGCCTCAGAAACCAACGAGGATCATTATGAGTCAGAATCGACTCAATGACAGTGATTTTGTTTTTGTTGCTGTTTAGAGAACACAGAGGTAAACTCACTATGAGTGGCTTTGTGGAACAAGCCAGGCCCAGGACCCAGAACAGGTAGGGGGCTGAGCCAGGGGAGGGTCAGGACCACTCTCTGAGCCTGGAGCTGTCTGTCCCCCTGGTCTCTGACTGGCTAGCAGGGCTGAGTGTCCAGGCAGGGTCTGGGGTCCCTTACCAAGACGGGACTGGGATTAAGCCCTGGAAGGGAGCTGGGGGCAGCATCAGGTGGGTATCTGGGAAAGCAGCCGGTGGTGCAGGCCTTAGCCTCTCACAGCCCCCACTGTCTGAGGGCCCACTGTGGGCCTGCAGGTGGCACCATGGTTGGGGCAGGAGGGAGAGACAGCAGCACCTCAGGGTTCCCAACCCACCCTCAAGCCTCACTGGGGCAGGAGAGCAGGAGGTCTGGGAGGGGCTGCCCGGCTGAAGCTGGTTAGGGGACAGGGAGTGGGAGCAGGCAGCACCCTCACGGTGATGGCAGGGAGCCGCAGCTTGGTCCGTGTAAAACCCCAGGACTTCAGCGGCCAGCCTAACGTGACTGTGAGAACAATGGCAGCCAGGGAAAGCTCAGGGCCAGGCTCTGTCATGGAGGGCATGCTGGGCAGGGCTCAAGCTGGCTATGTCCCAGAGGTTCAGGCCCCAAACCGTGGGCCCCAGCCCCTCGTGCGCCAGGAAGGCTGCCCTCCCGCCATAGAGGCTGCAAAGCTGGGTGCGGGTGGGCAGGGCAGGGTCCGTCTAAACAGACAGAGCAATGGAGGGATGAGGCTGAGCTGGGGCTCGAACACACAGGCAGCACTCCCAGGAGGGTCCTGAAGGAAGCAGATCATTGGGGAGGGAGGCTGAGCAGGGGTGAGGTTCAACCAAGGCCCTGGCCAGCCAGGTGCCTCGGTGCAGAACTCCGGCACCTGAATGGCACCCAGAGGTATCCAGCCCCGAGGCAAGGGGCAGCGCCGTGTACTCCCAAAGTGGCCAGAAACTGCACCCCCTCCCCAAGATAAGCACCCCCATCCAGGCCTCCCTGGACCAGGCAGCTCCCCACACCTTCCACGGGGTTGGGTAGACGGGGGAAAGGGGATCTATCTAAGTGCCCATGACATCAGCCTGAGCTGCTCCCCAACCCCGAGTCCACGCCAGCCAGATCTCAGCCCCTGCCTGCCCATGTGAGGCCCCTGTGCCAGGGCTAGTCGGCCTGATAGCGTTTAGTCCCAAGCGAATGAGGCTTGTTTACCGATCCTGAGCTGTGTTAGCTCCCACGGGCAGCCCATCAGCATCTGCAGCCCCTGCCTGGGCCCTGACCACTCCCACACTCCTGGAAGCTATCTCCCAGGCAGGGCCTCAGACTCAAGGCCACATACACTCACAAAGCTGGGGCAGGAATAGGGCAAAACCTTCCACCAGGAAATCTGTTTTCCAAAAGGGAGGATTTGGGGAACCCAGGACAGTACCCCAGGATGGCCCATGCTCACAGAATGGCAAGGAAGGAAGTGTCTACCCAAGTCCCCAGGGCTCAGGCAGGAGCGGCATGGGACCTGCATCACACACACCCCGAGCAGGGGCAGGGGACATTTCTGGGTTGCGTGGTCACCTGAGGCCCCTGCCAGCCACCCTCATTACCTGAGGTGAGCCAGGTCCTCAAGAGGCAACCTAAGGAGCGGAGGGAACTCATGGCTGTGACTGGGCCCTGCTGCAGAGGTGTGGGGCGGCCAGGGCTGCCGGGAAGAAAGCCAGGCTGTGGTTCCCACAGGGTGTGAAGCGAGGGCAGCCTGGGGGTCCCACCCAATCTTCCTGTCTGTCAGCTAACAACAGGTGTCTCTGGCCAAGGCAAAGGGCCAACCCAGGGAGGTGGCTCAGGCAGGGCTCTGAGGGGTGGCCAATGCTGCCAGGCCAGCTCCCGACCCAGGTGGGGGCTGTGAGTGAGGGGTGTGGGGGGGCGGGGGCTGCACACAGAGGCCAGCACCTCTACTGGGGAGCTCCAGACTTCACCCAGCCGTGCAGGGTTCTCTGTGAACTGCCCACAGGGGCTAGGGACAAGTGTCTTGCTTTGTGTGGGTGACACAAGGTTCACAGAGGCTGCCACACTGCTGGGTGGTACGGGGTCGGCCCTGGGCCTGGATTCCCCCTCCACCTACCCTGGACTACAGACCCCTACAGCTCAGAGTACTAGACCAAGATGCTGGGGGCCAGGGTCTTGGGTGAAGTATAGCCAGCCTGCTGGTGTAGGTGGACCCGGCCCCCCATATGACCCAAGCACTGGCCCAGAACTTGTCCCTGAGTCACCCCACAGTGGTCAGCGAACTGCTCAGTCCTGGCCCTGGTCCACACAGCTGCCAGCAACCGGCCCGGAGCCGGGCCCTCACCACATGCCCTTTGCTGTCCCTCCCTCAGCACTTCTTCTGCTGATCGATTAGGCCGCCAGGAAAGGTCAGGGCCCGCCCTGCTGACAGCTGGGAGGGGCCTCGGGAGATGGCGGGCATCCAGGGCCCTATCTCATCCTGGGGGAGCTCTGGTAGCATAGTGCCTAAGGCACTTACTGCTCACCAGAAGGCTGGCGGTTCAAACCCACCAGCCACTCCTTGGAAGGAAGATGGGGCAATCTACTTCCGTAGTGACACTTCCTCAGAAACCCAAGGAGGGGTTGCTATGAGTCGGGGCCAACTCGACGGCACAAAACAACATCTCATCCTGGACCAGGGTCCTCTGCCTGGGTGCTTAAAGGAGGAGGGGCTTTTCTGTCTTCGCCACACCCCTACCCAGCTCTGCTGGGTACATGGCCAGGCTGTAGGCGTGGGGATGGGCAGGGCTGAAAACATAGAGGGGGCCTCGAAATCCCAGACAATGCCCTAGGACTGGTGTGTATGTGTGGGGGTCCACGGATGAAAGGAATTCTCAAAGCCCCCAAGGCAGGCGGTGCTAACATCAGCCGAGCCCACAGTGCTAGAGCTCCCCTCTCCCAAGGCTTAGAGGGGCTGCAGCTGTCCAGGCCAGCCCGGTGTGGGCTCTCAGCCCTTCAGGGTAACCTCTGACTGACTGTCTCCTCCCCCGGGGTGCCAGGAAGATCCAGGAGCTTGGCCAGGGAGGGGGGTCTAGCGGGGCAAGAGGGAGTCCTCTCCTGAGGACTCACCTGCTTCCCTGGGGCTCCAGGGCCCCTCTGAGCATCCCTGGGTCAGGCTGGGCCTGGGCTCACCTGGGGCTCCAAGACTGGGGCCTGCCTCCCTGCCCAGTGTCTCCTAGTTTTCCCCCAGCCACTACCGCCGGGCCCACAGTGAGGACGCTGGACGAAGGGGACAGCAGAGACCACCCTGGGCCACTCTGAAGCCCAGGCATCTCACAGCCCGGGGCCACCCTGGAATGCCAGCGAGGCCTCAGCCCCACTCACAGAGGTCAGGCACCCAGCACAGGGGTGATGACTGCCCCGCTCGCCCATCCAAACCTGAAGGACAGAGCAGATGGACAGGCTGGGTGGAGCGGGTCTGAGCAGTGGCTGGCAGGAGGGTGGGCAGCAGAGCCAGGCTGGCTGGGGCCCACAGCTACAGGATGGGATGGAAGGCGGCCTGCTGAGCTCGTCCAGGAGGGGACCGAGATGCAGAGCTGGCACAAGCCAGGTAGATGTGAGTGTGTGTCACGGGCTGAGGCTGCACATCCCAACTCAGAGGACCACTCAGACCGGCCCCCTGTCCACACACACAGTTGAATGGCCAGAGTTTCCACCGGTGCCGACCGGGGCTGCTCATGGCCATCCCTCTGCCCGTGGGTTTACCGAGCATGTAGAGAACCAAAGAATGAGTCACTGGGGCCACTCAGGCTCAGAGGGGAGGGGACTGGCCTGAGTCACGCAGCTAGTGGGGACAGGGGGTTTTCTTCACACAGGGTCCCATCTCTGGAGACTGGGCACGACCCTACCTCTGTCCCCACAACAGTTTCCCACCACCACCTCTGTCCCCATGGACACCCACACACCTACCTCTGTCCCTATGGACACTCACCCCTCCCACCTCCCTCTGTCCCCACAGCCACCCCCCTCCACCTCTGCCCCCATGGACACCCCACTGCCTCTGTCCCCATGGACATACCTACACCTACCTTTGTCCCCAGGGACACCCCCTGCCTCCCACCTTTGTCTCTATGGACACTCCACCCCCACCTCTGTTCCCGTAGCCACCCCACCACTTTTGTCCCCACAGTCACCCCCATACCCCAACTCTCTCTCCACAGCCACCCTCTATATCCCTACCCTGAGGGCTGATCACCTAATTGAGAGCAGCATTTAAATGCCCAAGGAGGAAAATCAATTCACCTGGTTCCACTTTAATCCATCAGTTCCGTTTCTGATAAATGTCCCAGTCTCCACCACGGTAGACCGCCACAAGGCTGCCATGCCCAGCAGAGACTAGCTGTTAGATCTGGACTGCCCAAGGCAAGGGTTGTGGCTTGGGGGATCTCTGAAGCTTAGCTCAGGGTCAAACTCTCCCAACACTCCTCCCCACACATAGCCCTGCTAGTGCCAGAACCTCGCCAGCCTACTCACTCTCCCTAACATATGAATGACTAACCTTAGCCTCTGCAGGACAAGGAAGGAGACATGGGTGGGGATCTGGGGGCCAAGAGTCCGAGAGGCAGAGTGGGTATGCCTGCCCTGACTCTGGGTGTCTGGCAGACACTGTTTAGGACTGTCCCTCTGGCGTCTGACCAGGAACTGGGGCTTCCAGCCCCGCTGTGGAGCTAATTCAGGCAGTGGTCCCAGCCAGAGGGCAGGCCAGGTGCTCATGCCTGGCCCAGCAGAGCCAAGATTCCGCCTTGCTAGGGACGCTTCCCTGGGCCCTGGCATGCACCAATACTCCTCCCCCTCTGACCTAGGCCATGTTGCAGCCTCAGGAGCTACTCCAAGTGTCCAGAGACCGCATACACAGCCTCTGAGGGCAATGTTGGGTCTGCGGGAACTGCCCGGGAAGTAGCAGGAAGAGTTGGAACACCTGCTGTAGGCCACGGGTGTCTGCCTGTCCTGTCGCGACCCCAAGAGTGGCTCCTTCTCCACCCCATCTAGCCACTGGCTGAGGTCCCTCCGCCGATGGGCTGGACTCGGACGAGGCTGGGCTCACCCAGCTACCCGGGGGCCCAGGCCATGCCCCCTGCCTCTCCTGAGCATGGTCTTAGGCATCTGGTGGCCCTAGCCCACCAGATGTGATGGACCCCCAGCAAGCTTGAGCCGCGCCCTGCAGCCCTGCGCCCCATGTCTGGCCTCAGAACCTCTCCAGGAACATCCGTTGGCTGACGGTGGCCTGGCTGGGTGGAGAGGCCAGCCCAGGCCCCACCTGCCCATGACCTGGGCAAGCAGTGGCCCCTTCACCGGCGACCTTGCCAGGGCTGGGATTAACAGGGCGGCTTGGCTGTACGCTCGGCGGCCTCCAAGGAACAAGCTGGCACTGGAGGGCGAGTGGATTAGACACTCAGTCAATATTTGTGGAATTGAATTGAATCTGTCACCTGGGGGTTGTGTATGTTCTGGGTGGTTTTGCGGTTTCTAACTCAAGCAGGAAAAGCAGCCTGAGGGTCCTCACAGGCCACAGTCCCGGCCCTGACCCACCAGAGAGGCTCATGGAAGCCCTGTGTCTTTACAGGTGAGGTGGGGAGGGCTGGGTGGACAGAGGACTGAGGGTGGGGCTGGGAGGTAGGGCCAAGGAAGATCCCAGGAGTAGCAGCAGATGGGCTGAGTTCACTGGGGTTTCAGACTTGGGTGAGTGACTGGACTTCTCTGAGGAGGGGTCTGCCATGGTCCACCAGTGGCCCCCTCCACACACAGCCCCACCACTCCTGGGGCCAGGGATCCGATCATTCAGGCTGTAGGACTGCACTATGTCCTGTCCTGGTCATTGTCCAGGGTGGCGAGACGGGGGGATGGAGAGGTCAGGGAACAGTGGGCCAGGCTTGGGGAGGCCTGCTCCAGCCCTGTGGACCACCGTGCTCCATTGAGTTCCTGGTTCTCACTGCAGAAGACCAAGCCCATGGTGGAGCAGGGAGGGGACCCTCTGAAGCCCCACTGCCCTTCCCAGAGGCTACCAGTGTTTATCCATTGCCTGGGCACTGCCTGCCAACAGTCCCAAAACCCAAACTGGATTAATCAAGTTTAGAAAGCAGCAAAGCTGCTTATATTTGAGCAAGGGCTCAGCAGATCACAGAGGTCCGGGAGGGCATTGAGGGCGTGAAAAGAGATTTAACAGAGGAAAAACTGCACTAAACAAGTGTTAATTGAAACAAACTCAGGGAGATCATCCGTCTTGCTCTGGCCTCCCGCCCACCAGGTAAACACCCTGAGAGGGCACCGGGCGGCTGTGGCAGGCAGACAGCCATGCGATGATGTGGGTCAAGACGAGGACACTGAGCTCCAAGGTCATCTGGGCCTGCAACGTGGTGTGAGGCCATAGGCATCCAGGGCTATAGGGGGATGGGGGGAAATGGGGGGACGAGAATGCAGTGGCTGAGGCATAGTGGCTCAGGTCACCGCGGGCCGGTGACTAATTCCTCCCCTGGGACCCGAGGACTCTGCCACGGTCCCAGGGCCCGGCATGTGGGAAGCATGGTATGCATTTTATTACCACATACATTCCAGCAATTAGGAAAGCCTTGAGGTTGAGTTTCTACGGGCCAGACCTTGTGCAGGGGTCCTCAACACAGGCCCTGGACCTGGAAGGGACACTGAGCCAAGGCAGAGATCTGGGGTGCCTGAGGGACCCCCTGTGAGTGGGCTGTGTCACCCTGTGGCTGCTCCTGGCCCCACCCTCTCCTCCAGCACCCTGCTCCAGGCTCCAGGCACCCTATGAAGCATTTGAGAAGGAAGGACAATGAACTTTAATAAAAATACATGAAAGCTGACTCCTCCCTGTCCCAGGGCCTGGCTGGCTTTGGGAGACCAAAGTGAGTGGAGCCGGGAAGAGAGGGGGTCCTGTGAGTGACTCCCATACAGAGGTGTCCATGTGCAGGAAGAGCTTCTGGAGGGGGAGGGCAGGTCACCTGCTGTGGGCACTGAGGTCTCCTTTACAAACAAAGAGACCAGACCCAGGAGGGGTCATGTCCCAAGTCTCACCTGCTCCAGACCCTGCCAGCCAAGCCCACCACCCGCAGCACAGGCAGAAACAGAGCCACCAAAGTCTGCTCCTCACAGCAGCCCACTCTGCGCTGGCCTCCCTGTGTCCTTGTGTTGGC
>NW_006922416.1:228205-232530 GCF_000298275.1 Orycteropus afer afer
GGGCACATGGGGGGTGGCAGGGGCTTTAGGCAGAGTGAGGGACAACTTGGAAGGAGGTCTAAGGCTGCCAGGAAAGGGGGGCCTGAGGCGCAGGCCACAGCCCAATCCCACACCCCCACCCCTGCCCTCCACACGCCTCACGCAGCTCAGGCAGCTAGCAGCAGAGGAGCCCTTGCCCACCATGGGTGGGCAGGTGGGTTGACAGTGGGAAGCGGACTTGGGGGCTGTGGAGTTGCTGGGTGGGTGGGCAGCCGCATGGGGCTCGCTGGCCTCTGGGGTTCCTCTGAGCTCCACTTTCAAGGATCCCGGGTCCCCTGGCATGACCCAGAGCTGGGGCCTCGCATTCGCCCTGAAGAGCCTGTGTCAGGGTGGTCCAGCCCAGCTGTGCCTGTCCTCAGGCCAGTTTCCCCAGCGAGCAGCAACTCCAAACCACCAGGCTCCGATCACCACGCCCTGGCCGCCCTTGGCCCTGCCTCCAGCCCCCGGCCCATCTTCTTCCAGCCGAATCCCCAGAGCAAGCGAGGACCATCAATTATTTAGCTTCTGCCTCTCAGCCTTCTCTCTGTTAGTACCTCGTAAAGCCGAGGAAGATAAATCTCCTCTCAGCTGGCTTCCACAGCGCTGACAGGCCCCAGGCCCAGCCCGGCCGGCCCCGAGCAGCACTGAGCATCCTGGGCGGCCCTGTATGGCTTTTCTGCTATTAAATCCATAACTCAGCGGAGAGTGGCCCCGGCACATTGCTCTGCAGTCCCGTGAGGAGGAGAGGCTCGTCCACCGGCTGTAACTTCACTGGCTTGAGGCCGCGGCAAGGGGCGAGACACCCAACCTTGCTCCAGACCCATGTCTGTGGGACCCAGTAGGAGGTTTCACTTGCTGTGTTTAAACCCAGCCTGGGCAAGGTGGAAAGTTCTCAGCACTACTCACCTGTAAATGGAGCAGGCAGGAACTTCTTGGAGGGTCGGCCTCAAGGATCCTTCAGGGCAAAGGTGGTAGAGCCACATTGGTGATTGACCATCTTGGAAGGTCATAGTAGACAAGGTATGTGACCACCCAGCCCCGCCCCCCATGCCCTGGGTCACTTGGAGCCCCAGCTGCCAACCACTCCCAGGCTGTCTGCCCTACAGTGAGCTCTAGGGGGTCCGCCCTTCTCCCCAGCAGCCCTGAGTGGAACCAGGATCTGCACAGGCCACTTTCAGGCACACCCACCAGCCCCACACTTCCAGTGAGGCTTTTGTTCCAAGGAAAACTGATGGATTGAAAAGCGACTTCTGGGAGGGTCTAGGTCAGCCACGACCCTGACGCTCAGCCCTGCAGAACTGGGGAGCGTGTTTGGAGTGACCAGGTGAGTCCCCAGTGGCTCTGGTGGCATAGTGCCTAAGGCATTTGACTGCTAACCAGAAGGCTGGCGGTTCAGACCCACCAGCCACTCCTCGGAAGGAAGACTGGGCAATCTACTTCCGTAGCGATACTGCCTCGGAAACCCAACGGGGGTCGCTATGAGTTGGAATCAACTCGATAGCAGTGAGTTTGGATTTTTTTGAAGGTGAGTCCCACTACATTACCCAACCTCTTCAGGCCACGGGAGGCCCCAGCAGAAAGTGGGATGTGGACAAAGAGTACAAAATCTCTAAGGCATTAACATTGGGTATGTTTGGGCAAGGCTCAGGGAGGAGCAGAGCTTGGTCCCACCTGGGCAGGTGAGTGGGGGTGAGCCTCTCTTCCAAAGCCCTCCTCTCAGCAAAGACATGCCCACACTTGCCAACTCTCTGCCCGGGAGCTGCTGTTCAACCCACAGAGCAATGTTGGGGAGACAGGGCTCCAAGCGACCCTGGTGGCTCCAAGCTGGCCAGGTCTATGCCAAGCCAACTTAGAGCCCTAGAGGTACATCAGAGCAGAGGGACCCGGCTGGAATGGATGAGCTGGGAGCATTCTGCTCCTCACTTTCCAATCCCACAGGCTTGAGTGGGACAATGACCATGACCAAGGTGACAGAGGGCCAGCAGGGCCACCACATCCCTGCAATTAGCAGTAATGAGTTGCCGGACACTGGGTACCAGCTTTGGGTCGAGTGCCGATAGAAGCTAATCATTAACTTGACAGCATGGGGAAGTGGTGGGTCCTCCCCCCTTCTGACCATTAATCTCACCTGCCCATGGGGTCACATGCACAAGGAGAGGCTAGCTGGAGGGACACAGGTGCCTGGTTGGCTGGAGGAGGCGGGGCTCAGGGTCTGCCATGCCAGCTGGCATGTGATCAGAACGGGAGAGCACTCCCTCAGCAAGCCCTGCTCCTCAGCCTCCCTCAGACTCACCCACCTTGAACCAGTGCGGATGGAGAACAGGCTGCGTGTGACCCTGTCTCCGCTCTCTGCTTTTCTCTCAATGCTGTGTGTCTTCCCTGAGACCAGGTTGCCACCAGGCCTGCATCCAGTGCTGCCCTGGGCCCAGCACCCCTTCCACCCTGGCCAGCCCCGGGCATGGCAGACCCATCCTCTCCCCGACTCTGGGCCTCCAACTCTGCTGACATGACACTGCGGAAGCTGAGGCACTGGGGCTTCCAGAGTTTCTCTCCTTTGTCTTTCTGCATGACCCTGACCCCAGGCTGGGAGGCTGTGCTTGTCCCACCTCATCTTGAGGTTCAGGAGCCTGGTCCTTATTGTGCCCCTGCTAATGCCTCTGCAGGATCCCCAGGAAGACTCACTTGGCTAGCACACCCAGGATGGGGAGCTCAACCCCAGGACTGTTCCACACTCCACCAGCCCCCTCTACAGGCAGCATCTGTGCTCAGAAGCAGCACAGCGGGTGCACCTGTCCCCCTCAGGTTCCCCAACCCCGGGTTCCACCATGGGGTGCTCACATGGCCTTGCAGTAGGGGCAAGCAGAGCAGAGGACAGAAAGGGGGCCTCCTTCATTCTACATTCTCCACCCCATGTGGCCAGGTCTCGGCCCCCCACATCGCCCACTGCCCCAGCTAAGATCAACTGTGACAGGGCCACCATCATGCTGAGGGCTGAGGGAGGTGAGTTAGATGAAAGGAGGGGCATGTCTAGCAATGATAAGGCCTCAAGGTACCACAGCCCAGAAAGGAAGAAACGCCCTCACTGGCCATGGCTGTGCACCCCCTCAGGCAAGAGAAAAAGCCCTCAGAGGAACAATGAGTCCTTGTTCCCGGCAGAGGAGAATGTCCTCAGCTCTAGAGGAGAGAGCTCGCCACCTGGCTTCATAAAGCTGCAAGTGCATGTCCCACTGACTTGATTATATCAATTGTCAATGATATTAATTATAACTCAATTGCTGTCTAGAGTGGCAGGACTCGTGCCCTCGTAAGTCCTGAGCAGTGAGGTCAGAGAAAGCCATAGGGACCAGCCTCAAGCCAGGCTGTCCCTGAGGGTCAGTGAGGGCAGGAGACCTTCATGGCACAGAACTCACTAGGAGGATCCTACCTGCCCCTGCACCACAGGTTCACAGCTGGAGAAGTGACAGGGGACTGTCCAAATGAGCCTGGCTCTGTCAGCCTTCCCCCACCCGAGGGGCCCAGATGGGTCACAAAATGGTGATCAGAGTTTTTCAACAAAAAGGCCCAAGAGGTCCTTGGAGGCAAACACTTTGGAAAATTCCAGGAAGGCCTCCTATGCTCCAGGCACTGTGCTGGGCATGCAATAACTTGCTGCCTGATCAACTTATTTTGCCAGTGAGGAGACGAAGGCTCAGAGAGAACAGAGACTTGGCCCAGCATATCACCTAAATGTCAGAGCTGGAATTCAAACCCAGGACCATCCAGGCCAGAGCCCACCCAGTTATGCCTCCTGGGGGTTCCCATAAAGACAGGGCCTCCTCCTGAGGAGCAAGCATACAGGCCCTCAGGCTCCAAAAAACTGAGTGGAAGGTCAGGTGAGTCAAGCAGGGGGATTTGGGGACCACAATGGGACCATGACAACTCAGGAACACAGCTACCCTTCTGCCTTTTCTGTAGCTCTCCCAGTGCCATGGACTCCAGTAGACCCTCTCTGGCCACCCAGTGTTCAAAGTTTTCTAAAGCAAATGTCAGACCCTGCCCTGGCTTCTTGCTGGTTACATTCTCATTGCTGCCACCTCTCAAACGCCAATATGCACTCCCCGACCTAATGTTCAAAGACTCCTCCAGTGACTACAGGCTGTGCTGCCAATGTTCTAACTTGCATTCCTGTACCTAGTGCCCTGGGCCTGTGGTGCTCTGGGCACAGAAGGTAAAAGTGAGCCCCAAAGGTGCCTCCATTGCACACCTTCCACTCCTTCACTTTCTGACCAAGTCCTGCCCACCTCACTTCATTGCTCCCAGATGTTCTC
>NW_006922416.1:237390-238177 GCF_000298275.1 Orycteropus afer afer
CGTCAGCCTCACCATCCTCGCTATACCTGAGCCCATCATTGCAGCCACTGTGTCAATCCACCTCGATGAGGGCCTTCACCTTTTTCGCTGACCCTGCACTTTACCAAGCATGGCATCCTTCTCCAAGAAATGGTCCCTTCTGACACGACCAAGTGGGCACACAGTAGGAGGTGATGAATACCCACAGCACACACTTGGACAGGGTGAGGAGGCAGGGTAGGGGAAGCTGAATGCCACCTTCCCAGCACCCCCCGGCCCTCCCCTCCCTGCCAGCCGTCAGATGGCCCCTGGTGTGCGGCCAGCACATTTTCAGTCCCTGCCAGGCTCTCATGGATGCTGGAGTTGGGCACATGGATGACTTTGCCCTGATCCTTGTAACTTTGCTATCGATCCAGGTCCTCGAGAAACGCATTGACTCGCCTGAATCAATATTTATTGCAGCTTCAAACGCTGGTGGGAAGGCTTCGGGCTGATAAATGGAGTCACAGGTCTGGATGCCGGCTCTGCCACCCCCAGGGCCTCGCTGACCGCAGCTGCTGTCCAGGCCCCCTGCTGTCTCTGGGGAGCTCCACCTGTAAGGTCCCCTCTTCAGGGCCACTCCACCCGCACAGAGGGACACCCCTGCCCCAGTGGCAGGAACCAGGACCTGGGACGTGCTGCTGAGGGAACCTTGCATGAGGTCACTCTTGATCCTTGATACCCTGGTTTCTCATTCACTGGGGACTATTTGCTTGTGTGTGAAGCATCCTGGAATTTCCACACCAGGGTGTGAGTTTCCAAGGAATCA
>NW_006922416.1:239187-240236 GCF_000298275.1 Orycteropus afer afer
AGGACATGAGACAGAGTAAGCTCCCTGGGGAGACCCCCAAAGGCAGCAGCCACCTCAGCCAGGCCACTCCTGGGAAAGATCTGCATCCTTGTCCACCCAGGCCTCGGCCTCCCTGCGCTCTTTCTCCAGGCCAAGAAAGGCCCAGCCAGACATCTGATAAGCCCACCCCTCATGGATCCTTTCCCTTGAGTCTCTGTACATTGCAAAGTCCAGCTTCCCTAGAACATGGACACCAGTGTGACTCAGAGGTCCCAGGCAGCCGTGTGACTTGTGCCGGCTCATGGCGGCCCTGAGGAATGTATTCCTGCCCCATCCTCCTGGGGGTGGGGACACAGCTTGGACAGGAGATGCCAGGCTGGCCTATTGCCCCTCAGAAGGGGCACAGAGATATAGGACTGGACATTGTGGGCAGGGGCTAGGGCAGGAAAAGACTCTTGGTGCAAATACAAACCCATCCCAGGCCCAGGTTAGGGGTTCAGAGGGGCCTGATAGGCCCAATGTCCAGTTCAAGCAAAGAACAGACAGGGATAGAGGCCAAAGCTGCAGTTATCCTTGGAAGACTTCCTAGAGGAGGAGGCTGTGTCTCCACGACCTCTGAGGCCTCCGCAGGCAGGCACACATTGCATGCTCCCAGTTAGTTCAGCCACACCCTTCACATCCCTGATCCCAGATCAATTTCTAATGTAGAATAAAGCCAGGGAAAGCCCCTGTGGTGACACAAATGGTTAAGCACTGTTTTGGTTACCTCTAGTGCCACTTTCACAGAAATACCACAGGTGGATGTCTTTAACAAACAGGAGTTTATTCTCTTACAGTTTTGGAGGCTAGAAGTCAGCTTTCAAAGTGCCTAGCTCTAGCGGCCGGGTGAAAGCCCCTCAACCTAGGCCTTCAGCTCTGCGCCTTGCTCCTGGCCCACCAGGGCTGGAGGTGTCTCTTCACTTAGGCAGCTGCTGGCTAATGAGGCTAAGAAGTCCAAGATTGACAAATAAAATGGCACCATCCCAATATTATGAAACAACATGGCAGACTACTAGTTCAAGTCTAGAGAC
>NW_006922416.1:241078-241774 GCF_000298275.1 Orycteropus afer afer
TTATGAATAGTAGTGGAACATTTTCTGATACAGTTCTGGAAGATGAGCCCCTCAAGTTGGAAGACACTCAAAATACAACTGGGCAAGAGTTGCCTCCTCAAACTAGAGTCGACCTTAATGATACGGATGGAGTAAAGTTTTCAGGACCTTCACTTGCTGATGTGGCATGACTCAAAATGAGAAGAAACAGCTGCAAATGTCCATTAACAATCAGAACATGTAATGTACAAAGTATGAATCTAGGAAAATTGGAAATCACAAAAAATGAAATAGAATACATGAAGACCAATATCCTAGCACTGGTGAGCAGAAGTGGACTGGTATTGGCCATTTCGAATTGGACAAACATATGGTCTAGTATGCTGTAATGACAAATTGTAGAGAAATGGTGCCACATTCATCATCAAAAAGAACATTTCAACATCTATCCTCAAGTACAATGCTGTCAGAGATAGGATATTATCCATACACCTACAAGAAGACCAGTTAATATAACTAGTATTCAAATTTACACACCAACCACTGATGCCAAAGATGAAGGAATTGAAGATTTTTACCAACTTCCGCAGTCTGGAATTGATGAAACATGCAATCAAGATGGAGTGATAATGATTGGATAATGATAATGACTAGTGATTGGAATGTTAACGTTAGATACAAAGATGAAGGATCAGTAGTTGGAAAGTGTGGCCTAGT
>NW_006922416.1:241874-249054 GCF_000298275.1 Orycteropus afer afer
AGGGAACTGCTAGAAATTCAAGCCTGATTTAGAAAAGGACATGGAATGAGGGATATCATCCCCAAAGTCAGATGGATCTTGGCTGAAAGCAGAGAATACCAGAAGATGTTTACTTGTGTTTTATTGGCCATGCAAAGGCATTCAACTCTGTAGATCACAACAAATTATGGATAACATTGCAAAGAATGGGAATTCCAGAACACTTAATTGTGCTCAGGCAGAACTGGTACATAGACCAAGAGGCAGTTATTCAAACAGAACAAGGGAATACTTCGTGTTTTAAAAACAGGAAAGATGTGTGTCAGGGTTGTATCCTTTCACCGTACTTATTCGATCTATATGCTGGGCAAATTATCTTAGAAGCTGGACTTCATGAAGAAGAATGTAGCATCAGGATTGGAGGATTAACAACTTGTAATATACAGATGACACAACCTTGCTTACTGAAAGTACTTGAATCACTTACTGATGAAGATCAAAGACTACAGCTTTCAGTAGGAATTACACCTCGACATAAATCAAATTCCTCACAACTGGACCAATAAGCAACATCATGAGAAACACAGAACAGACTGAAGTTGTCAAGGATTTCATGGTACTTGGCCCACAATCAATGGCCATGGAAGCAGCAGTCAAAAAATCAAACAACATATTGCATTGGGCAAATCTGTTTCAAAAGACCTCTTTAAAGTGGTAAAGAGTAAAGATGTCACTTTGAGGACTGAGATGCGCCTGACACAAGCCATGGTATTTTCAGTCACTTCATACACATGCAGAAGCTGGACAATGAATAAGAAAGATCAAAGAAAATCGATGCATTTGAATTACGGTGTTGGTGAAGAATATTGAATATAGCACGGACTGCCAGAAGAACGACCAAATCTGTCTTGGAAGAAGTACAGCCAGAGTGCTCCTTAGACGCAAGAATGGTGAGACCTTCTCTCACATATTTTGGACATGTTATCAGAAGGGACCAGTGGCTGGAGAAGAACATCATGCTTGGCAAAGCAGAGGGTTGGCAGAAAAGAGGAAGACCTTCAACAAGATGGGTTGACACAGTGGCTGCCACAATGGGCTCAAACACAGCGAGGAGTGTGAGGACGCAGTGTTTCTTTCTGGGTATACATGGGGTCACTAGGAGTCAGCATGGACTTTATGGCCCCTAACAACAACAACAACAACAACAAAAGACAGGCTTGAAGACTCAATCAACCTCCAGTAATATAAAGTAATAATAGGAAGCCGTTCTGTAACTGGATTAACTCTCAACCAAGACCCAATGTCATGCCTCCCCTCCCCTCCTCCCTGCTGCCTACCTCAAATTCCTCTTCCTTCTTCCTTATCCTCCAGGAGGGCAAACTGCTGGCTCCTCGGCCTGCTGCCCTGCCGTTATCAACACATGATTGCTATGTTCCAAAGCAACTCGGCTTTCCAGATTAAATACAACTGTTTAAAGAACCCACACTAAAAAGCTGTTAATTCCTGCCATCTTCTGGGACCTCACTGGCAGAGGCTGGTGAAAAAGGGCTCAGGCCAGGTCAGGAGGAGGGGCAAGTGCTGATGGGACAGTGACAGGCACCAGAGGGTAACTCCAGGGCCTGACTTGAAAGGTGGCGCCTGCACCAGGGCATGCTGGGGACTGAGAGGGCACCACGGCTGCAGAAGACCCTAGATAAGCTTTAAGGAAGTAGGGAGAAGTGCATTGGCTGAAGGCCTGACCAGCACATACAGGCCTTACATGCTTGGCAGAAGGGCTTGTGCCGGGGGTAAGGCTCTGGGGGAGAGGGAGGGCAAGGACACAAAGGCCCTTAGCTCTTGGCACCCCTAACTCTCAGCAGCCCCAGCCAAAGGGGTGCCATAGACATCTGGTCGAGCCTCCTATGGTAGTTAAGATTGTGTGTCAATTTGGCTGGGCTGCGGTTTTGAGTGTCTGGGCAGCTGACTACAGTTATTCCCCGTGATGGGATTGTAATCATCCTCAGGGTAGAATCTGCTGTGAGCAGCTAGGGGACTGCCTTTGAAGTGTGGCTTGCTTCCAGTATATAAGGAGAAACTTTGGGAAAGGTCTCCAGTCTTTTAGCACCTCTGGAGCCTGCACCTGGCTGAGTCTTCAGCTCAGTGGCCTGCTGTGTCTCCTGCCGATCTTGGAATTGTGCCATTCTACTTGCCAAACTTGAGTGCATCAGTCTCAGCAGCCAGCAACTGCCTGACTTAGGAGAAGCCTCCAACTCCACCCCCCCCCCAACCCAAGCATGGTATTTTCAATCACCTCATATTCATGTGAAAGCTGGAAAATGAATAAGAGAGACCAAAGAAGAGTTAATCCTTTTGAGTTGTGGTGCTGGCGAAGAATACTGAAAGTACCACAGTCTGCTGAAAGAACTAATAAATCTGTCCTGGAAAAAGTGCAGCCAGAATGCTCCTTGGAAGTGAGAATGTCCAGACTTCATCTCACTTTGGTCGTGTTGTCAGAAGGGACCATTCCCTAACGAAGGATATCAGTGGCGCAGTGCCTAAGGCATTTGACTCCTAACCAGAAAGCTGGTGATTCAAACCCACCAGCCACCCCTCAGAAGGAATTTGGGGAGACCTACTTCCATAGTGATACTGCCTCGGAAACCCAAGGAGGGATCGCTATGAGCCGGATCCAACTCAATGGCAGTGAGTTTGTTTGTTGTTGTTTTAAGTGGCAGGTCAATGAAAAAGGAGAAGGCCCTCAATAAAATTGATTGACACACTGGCTGCAATGACGGGCTCAGGTATAGCAAGGACTGTGAGGCTGGCTCAGGACTGGGCAGTGTTTCGTTCTGTTGACATCACGAGTCAGAGACAACTCGATGGCATCTAACAACAACAACCAGCTCCTATGGGCCTGGAGCCAGAGACGGAGCTGAAGCCCTAGGTTGAAGGACCTTCACCCGTCCTTAGAGCTGCACTCTGAATTTGGACTTCTAGCCTCCTCAACTGTAAGAGAGTAAATTTCTCTTTGTTAAAGCCATTCTCCTGTGGTGTGTCTGTTCCAGCATCTCTAGGGAACCAAACCACCCGCCCAGCCCGGAATCACGCACACTGGAAGCCACCAGCTGAGAGCCCCTTGCTGGTATTTGGGTGTCTCTGCAGGGGTTATCATGGGCTCCTCCCCTTTGGGGTTTTCTGAGTTTATCGTGACGTCCTCAGTGTGTTTTGGTTTGAAGTTAAATTGAATATACCACTTGCCCTCCAGGAAGAGGATGATGGGACTTCTGAGAGGCAGGGCGCTGACCCCAGCAGGAGCTGAGCACTAAGCCCCCACCTCTCTCTTCTCAACCCCTTACCTACCCAGGCCGCCATTCACTGAGCCTAAGCCCACAGTACCATCTAGAGTCAGCCCCCAGGGCTCAGGAGCAGGTGAGGGCAGAGAGGGGCTTGCATAGGAGACAGCTGCAACCTAACCCAACTGAGGAGGAAGATGGACTGTAGGCTGGAGCCCCAGCCACCACTGTGTGTCCGCAAGGAGACAACCTCTCATGTTACAGACGAGGAAACTGAGGGTCAGAGAAGTTAAAGCCTATGCAGGTATGCGCCCAGCTCACAAAGCCCCACCCTCCAGGCCATGACCCAGTGTCCCACCCACAAGGTGATGGTCCTGCAGCCAAAGCTTTGGACTGGGGAGGCAGGAATCAGGCCCCTGGCACCTCCCAGGTCCTGAGTTGGGCACTGACCAATGGCCTCCTAGAATAGACTGGCCCCAGACTCTACCTGTACCCACCACCCCTTATGACAGTAATACTGAGACCCTGCATCTAAGATGAGGGCTAAAGGGGCTCCAGGGACCAGGAGCCGCACAGGTGGGCATAGGCCCAAGAGCGGGGCATGAGGCCTCGGTGGCTGCCCCAGCGAGCCCTGGGCACCGCTTGTGTGTAGGTGCCAAACAGGCTGGAGCCTGGCATGTGGGTGCAGCCCCAGTGCTGGGGTGTGGGAAGGGCTGGGTGCTCACAAGGTCCTGGGGTGAAAGGCATGTTCCCACCACCGGGAGAAGCCAAGTCAGTCACAGTCTCAGATGCCTGGGGAGCAGTTCCTCTTCCCAGCCTCGGAGCCTGAGATTGAGGGGATGTGGCAAGACCCAGAGGGCAGGGATGTGTCACATGGATGGGAAGCTGGCGCTGCTCAGCTCCACGAGAGGAGGCGCCGGGGCCATTGTTCCCCTGGAGCTGCCAAGGGCAACCACCTGTCCACGGCAAGCCCCAGTCTGTGCAGGAGGCTCGGACTCACTGATCCTTAGCCCATTCACTAGCTTACTCATTCCCTCAACCGTCCTTAATGAGCACCAGAGCCTGGGAGGCACTGAGAAACAGGGAGGCGTCTTCCCTAGGGCAGCCCAAGGTGCCCACTCCCTGACCCTTGGTGACA
The DNA here is from genome assembly GCF_000298275.1 of Orycteropus afer afer. Taxonomy (NCBI): domain Eukaryota; kingdom Metazoa; phylum Chordata; class Mammalia; order Tubulidentata; family Orycteropodidae; genus Orycteropus; species Orycteropus afer. The sequence continues at coordinate 246,264 of NW_006922416.1, forward strand.
GCATGCCTGATGTGTCAGGAGCTTGTCCCTTCCCCTGACTCTGTTATCACCTCCTCAGAGTGCAGGAGTTGCCGCACTTCCAGGGGCGACTGTCGTTCCCACTTCAGGGGCATCGATTTCTGTGCTTCCAACAGAGCCTGGAATTAATGCCTGGTAGGTGGTGGTTTGAGTGGAAATAGCCTCACTACGGTCTTCGGGGCATCCCCACCTGTGAACCAGTACAACTGGCTTCTCCACCAAGGCCCAATGACCTGCATGGCCAACCACAAAGGAGGAGATGGCCAAAGGCTGCTGACCTGCCCTGGCCCACCCAAGAGCTCCTGGCAAACTCAGTCCACAGCTGCAGGCATTGCTGGGGCCACAGGTGAAGAGATGAGGGATCTGCAGGGAGAGGTACAAGAAAAAGTGAGGGCCTCTGTGCCCAGAAGGTCTCTCCTGCCTGAGGCTGCTGCCTAAGGACCCCCATCAGTAGCTCATTGGGTAACCCTGATACCCCAGCTCCCCTCTGCCCAGGGAGGGGCTCACCCAGTGTGATGGGAGTCACTTGTGTTCGAATCCACAAAAGAAACTCATCAGAGCTACCTGGGGCTAGGGGGTAGGGGACATTGGATGGGCCTGAGCTCAATCCTCTTAGCACTTCTTCCTTCTCTACCTCACTCAGCCTCTAAGGCTGGGACAATCCTCACCACACCATTGACAAGCAGGAGGCTGAGACTGGAGGGGGGTGGGGGCACTGAGCAGTCCAGAGGCCCCAGCTGCAAGGGGTGGCCAGACCTGGCTTCCTGATCCTGGTCCTGGGAGCAGCTTGTGTTTGGTTTTCTTCTTTCCTCAATCCAGTCTTCACATGACCAATCTGGAGGCCAGCATGGAGGAGGCAGCAATGGGTGAGGCCAATGGGGCAACAGCAGGGGCATGGGGAGGAAGGCAGGCTCAGGGATTTTTCAAAGGAATGGCTAGGACAGGTGGGAGTGTGCACAGCAGGCAGAGCCACAGAGGGAAACACATGGGGCAGGAAGGTGGCCTTCCAGGGATGTGGACCTGGTGTGGCAGCTCCAGAGCTGGCAGGAGTGTCTACATGAGGGGCAAGCTGGGACACCTGGAGCAGACAGAGTGCATGGCCCACAAGCGGAGGTGCTCACAGGTTGGGTGGCCTCCATCACATCTCCATCTGCACCAACCCCACTCCTGGCCCCAACATGGAGACACAGGTCCTTGGTAAATGGGCTGGGTATTTAGGGGCTCAGTGCAGTGAGACTTCCAGTGCTTAGCACACTTTTGGACAGAGCTCCTGGAGGGGAGGGGTCCCACCTCCTGCAATGGGAGCATCAGGGTCAGCCTGGCTGGGGATCAGAGGGGATGGACTGGGTGGGGACAAGCTCAAGGTCCTCACACCAGGCCCCTGGGCAGGGCATGGGCCACCCCTCTTTGCAGGCAAGCAACAGGCAGGCACCTGCCCAGGGACACATAGAAGCCACACAGCAGGGTCTGAACCAGAGGTCTGCCCAGAGAATCGGCTGTGATCTGGCCAATGCCACTCCTGGGCTGGGAAGTGAGGGGCAGCAGAAAAGAAGATGTTTCAACACCTCCCACAGCTGGCTTACAGGACAGCCATGCCCCCTCCCACCTGTCCCATGACCTGCCTCCAGAGGCTTCTGCCAGCAGCATCTCCCAGGGCCTCCTGTGAAGATAAGAATTATAGCTCCTGACAGGCAGCTCTCCCAGCCAGTCAGGAGAGGATTTATCCAGCTGCATTTTCAGCTTTCTGGAAAGGTCGCTACCTGACTGGAGTGGGCCCCAGTGGGGTTTGGAGTGCGTGCCTGGTGACCCTAAATCAGCCAGCACAACCTGCTTGAGCTCCATGTGGAAGGATTTGTCCCAGAGTCATCAGTCCATGAAATCCCAGAAAAAGCTCATGTGTGCAGCCCCGGGGGCTTCCCTAGCCCAGACGAAGAAGCTGGAGTGATGGGCCCTGGGTGCCTGAAGAGACAGGTAGGGGTGGCCCCATGGACAAAACAGGCTGGGAAAGGAGGCACCCACCATGCCCACTGGGCTGGGCTATGGTGGCTTCTGCTTTCTCTTTCATGTCTTCACACTGTGGGTGTTGCACACAGTTCTGTGCAGGCAGCCAGGGCAGTCTCTGTCTCAGAGTGGGGGGCCAATGAATACACGTCCTAATTGTGAGGGTTCTGTCTGCCCCGTCAGGCCAGGGGTAGGTGTGCCACAGGAGGGGTGACGGGGGCCCCTTTCCCCCCAAGGCAGCTGTGGGAATCACCGTGCCCAGGCAGAGGGGAGGGCACAGGATGCTTGGTGATTAGACAATCTGGGGTTGTGCCTGACTCTAGTACTTGCTTTCAGGAAAACCTGGGCAGGCAACTCAAGCTTGCCTCAGTTTTCTCATCTGCACTGTGGGAAGCAGCCAGACACCTACAGGCTAGGTAAGAACACAGTGAGGTGAATGAAGCCCCACCCCCAACCCTGCCCACATGGCTCAGGGATTTGCTTCCTGCAAAAAGGAATCCCCTGGGCCTCAGTTTACCCCTGTGAAGTGGTTGTGTGGGGAAATGACCCAATAGTGACTGGTCCTTCCCTAACATCTGTAGGAGGCTATGGGTGGAAGGCCCCATCTGCAGTGCACTTGATTGAAATGAATGGCAAGCCTGGGGAGAGGAGCATTCCCAGGCCACAGCCACTCCCAGAGTAACTCCCTGCCAGCTGGCACAGGGCACCTCCAGCCTTTCCCCTGAAGAGTCCATTTCCTGGCACCTTTCTGCAGGAAATGGGGCCTCCTAGA
>NW_006922416.1:249444-264047 GCF_000298275.1 Orycteropus afer afer
ATAGCAGCCTGGCCTCAGGACAGTGGTCAGCAGGCCCAGCCAGGTCAGGCAGTGACAGAGGCCAGGCTGGGGGCATTGGGTGCTCCGGGGGCCCTCCTCACTGTCCACTAGCCCAGTTTCGCCTCCCCACTCTGCTCCCCATCCCCGCCCCGCCAGTGCCCACCCTCCCCTCCATCCTGCTTCCACCCACCACTTCACTACTATTTACTTGAGGGTTTTCTTCAAACAGATTCTTTTTACTTAAGTGATTATATTTTGAAAGGAAATCTTATAGCACCACTGGAAATGGAAAACAAGCATTGCAGGCGGCGACTAGAAGGTATCTGTACAAACAGAATGAAAACAACGCATGTTATGAAATCCTGGGGACCCACGCCTGCTGAGGGCTGTGCCGCTCCGGCAGCTCTTGGCTGCACGTGGAGAGGTGGCAATTACCGGACGTGGTCACACCTCAGAGGATGAGGCTCCGTGCCCCCGTGGCCTGGACCCCAAGAGAGCACTGTCGTCCTATGGTCAGAAAGTCCTTCCCTCAGTTCAATGGCAGCATTTACTGAGCCACTCTGAGCACCATCTAGCAGGGCAGGGGCATTCAATGGCTGAATCTCAGCCCCAATTCACAGGTGGCTCCTGGGGATGGAGACTCTTGTCTCCCACTGTCTCCCCATGCCCCAGCTTGGCCTACCCTCATCACCCCAGGGTCCTGGACAGCCCTAGCACCACCCTCAAGACCCTGCACAGAGGCTTGGGCAAAATGGGAAGATTATAGCCCACACTGCATGTAAAACACTAAAGGCACTGAGAAGTCCTGCAAAGGACCCATTCACCTCGTTTCACCCAGGACCTTTTCTCCCCTCAGCACCCTGCTTGGGTGGGCTCTGCTCTGGGTCTGAAGGGCCACTGTAGAGGACCAGAGGGCAGCCCTGCGTGGCCACACCCATCCATGGCAGTGACCATGCTTTCTAAGCCACCATGAATAAGCGAACTTATTTCCACCCCATTGATACCTGGCTGTTCTTCCATTGTGTCCGGCAAAACTAGAGGACACATAGGATACATGCTGCCCATGACTGGCACAACACTGCACTGAGCAAGGCCAGGAGCTACAGCACCCCCACTCCCAGCCCAGCCTGGGGTCAGCCCTTAACAGGGCTGTTCCCTGCAGACCTCATCAGGGCCTTGCCTGGACCCCCTCTCTCTGACCCATAAAAGGAAGGTAAAGACAGCCCCCTTTCTTGCACATGGCAGGGACTCAGAGAAGGCTTCTCAGACAGAACAAGTCTCTTTGTGGCCCCCAGCCCCCATCCTCTGGATCTGCCTGGATGGGCCAGCAGGTAGGTGCTGGAAGGGTGCATCCTTCCCAGGGATCTGTGGTGGGGGGTGGGGTATGAGGTGTGATTTGCAACCCACACCTGGTACGCACATAGTAGCACACAGTAGGTGTGGGAAAAAAAAAAGCTTTCTGAGTGACCGAGGTAGAAGTTGTGAGCCAACCTGGGTTTGACTCAGGCATGTTGGAAGGCCTAAAAGAAGATGTCACCTCCCAGATCCTGGGTAGAGTGGGAGAACAATGTGAAACAAAACTCTCAAAATCATAAATAAAATTTTAAAAAGACCAGGTTTGCTGGTCTGATAGAACCTGGTGAGACCCCTGAGACTATGGCCCTAGTTACCCTTCAGATCTGGAACTGAACTCACTCGTGTGGCTTCCAGCCAAACAACAGACAGGCGTATAGGGTGAACGTTTACATCAGGTAGGTACGCTCCTTGGAGCAATCAATCGTGAGAGAACAGAAGAGTAGTGTTTGCACTGGGAGACAGCTCAGGGGGCGGGAGTGCATGGGAGGGAAGGACACAGGGAAGAGGTAACTATGGGGAGGAAGTGGGAAGAGAGCTGTTATATTGTGGGGAATGGCAGTCAATGTCATGAAACAAAATGTGTCTGAACTGCTGTGTGGAAAATGAATTTGCTCTGTGAAGTTTCACCCAAATCACAATACAAATTTAAAAAAATAATAAAAAAGAAGAGGAAGAAGCTGTCACCCTCTGGTTCTGGGTCTGACCTGCATAGGATGGTCACTGTGAATGAGGTTAGCTCCCAGTAAAGCTGCCGGATGAGGTCTGTCTGTGCCTTCGAGGCAGCAGACACATGGCCAGCACCCTTCTGGAAGAGGCAGCCTTTGCTACAGGATTTTCAGGATGAGGGAGCAACCAGCAGGCTGAGGTTTGGGGAAGGGCAGGAGCAAAGACATGGCTGTCGGACGCACAAGAAGCACTGTTGTTGTTGCTGTCGTTGTTATTGTTAGATGTCATTGGGTTGGCTCCAATTCACAGTGACCCTATGTGACAGAATGAAGCATTGCCCAGTCCCATGCCAGCCTCACCATCCTTGCTATACCTGAGCCCATTGTTGCAGCCACTGTGCATGGCAGGGACTCAGACTCCAAGAAGGGACTGGTAGCCAGAGAGAAGGTGGGGCTGAGGCTGAGGGCAGTGGGAAGCATGCAGCCCTGGGACCTGCCAGGCTTGAGGAGACACGGGACAGGGGTCAAGGGTAAACAAGCCTGGAATGAGCCCACAGATGTTGCAAAGGTGAGGTCACCAAGGGCCAGGCCTAGAACACTCAGGCAGGAAGAGGCAGCCCCTCTGACCACTGTGTGCCCTGGCAAACTCAAAGCACCTTTTGCCCTCACTGCCCTTGTCCTACGAGGCAGCATTTTTGCCCACTGGAGAGAGGTGCAAGCTGGGCCTCTGAGCGGAGTACCTTCCAGGTCAGACCATCAGAGAAGCCAGGTAGGGGCGTCTGTCCTCGTGGGGGGGGGGGTGCGGTGCAGGCGGGGCTGTGGCAGAGATGAGTGCTTCCACCCGAAGGGCCTGGGCTCCTGCCTCCAGGAGCCCCATGGTGGAACAGGATGTCAGGGCTGGCCCTTCACACCCCTTGCCCTAAGCCCAAGTCAGCTGGTGAGGGCCCTGCCAGGCTGAGAACTTTTGCCAGTTGCCCTTGGCAACTTTCTCAAAAACAAACAAACAAAAACACCACCACTGAGCTGATTCTGACTCATAGCTACCCCCGTTGGGTTTCCAAGGTGGTAAATCTTTATGGAAGTAGATTACCCAGTCTTCTTTCTGAGGAGTGGCTGGTGGGTTTGAACGACCAACCTTCTGGTTAGCAGTCAAATGCCTTAGGCACTATGCCATGAGAGCTCCTGTGGCACCTTCCTAACTGCCTCAAAAATGCCAACATCACCTCTCACCCACTTGGCAACTTGTCACTCCATTTTATGTGGTTTCTGAGGTGTTCCCAGGACTTGGTGGTGTTGGAAGTTGCATCCAGAGCACAATGAAACTGGGGCACTGGTGTATGGGAGGCAGGCCTCACAAGGACTCTGCATGCTAGAAGCCACTGGCTCTAAGTTCTAGGAAGGCTTAACCCAGGGGACCTGGGCCAGTGGACCTCTGGGGCTCATTCTTGCCAGAGGTCCCTACACACCCCACAGGGACTCCCAGCTCCTCTATTCTCAGCCTGTTAAGCCCCTGGGACTAGGGCTTCAGACCAGTTCAGTCATAGCCAATGAAATGATACCAGAATGGACCCAAATTTTTGAAATATGGGTGAACCAGAACACTGACCAGAACAGAAAAAATTACTGACCCCACTAAAAGCTTAATCTCCCTCTTAGAAAAAAAGAGCAGTATGTGTGTTTGGATAGCAACCAAATCTGTCAACTGGCTGAGCTGAAAAGAGTGGTGCTTGGTCAGGGGTGTCACTAGGGTTGGTGTCACCCAGTGCAGTAACTCTGGGTGTCACCCCCTGTGGTGTAGTAAATTACATGGTACGGCTTTTCTACCCATAGTCTTTGTAACTCCTGCCAAATTACTGAGTGGGACCATGCAATTTAAACTCCTGACTGTTAAAGTCATCCACCTGGAGTATTTCTGTTGGAGCAACACAAAGTAATCTTCTGGGAAAATTCACTCTCTCTCAGGTGTGTAGAACTCTGATGTTGGGATTGGTTGGTTTTGTCACTCTGCCAGGTTCAAAGTGAGCCCTTCTAGAGGCAGAAGGAATCTTTCTCACTGCTGGCTGAATGAGACGTGCTGCTGAGAGAGACACACTGCTGAGAAAGAAATAGAGAGACTGCTGGCTATGAGAGACTGGCAGCTGAGAGAGACTGAGCATATTCCTGAACTTGAGTTTAGCCTGTTGCTTCCCTAATAAACCACATAATCTGTGTGGCCACTGCAGTGAATTATCGAACCAAACAGAGAGGTGGTGGGTGCTGCAAGAGGAATGGTTGGTGTCAAGGTTGGTAAGAGGCCTGGAGAGTGGCAGCATGTCTGGCCTCATAGGAACAGGCCTTGGGCTGCTGATGGTGACTCTGTCTTCCTCTTATGAAGTTAGAGGAGGTCAGAAGATGCCGCCTCCTTTCCCCTTTAGCACCCACTCACGGATTTCCTCCCGTATCAGATCATGCAAAATCCTTGGTAACGTTTACTTTTAATCATAGAATAATATGTGATAAATATGGTTGCGTGTTGCCTAAATATTTCTCAGATTATATGAGTATGAACAATGAAACTGTTCTGTAAGGTCTTTCTATTTGAATTACAACATCATTAGTAACTGAGTGGCAGATTTTTTTTCCCTTTTTCTCTTTCTTTTCCTTTAATTACGACTTCATTCTCAAAAAAAAGTTATTGATCTAGTTCACAAATACTAATTACCAAAATATCATAGCTAAAACTTCAGAAAATTCAACAGAATCATTGACTATAAAAACACTGGCAGCAACAAAACAACAGTGCAGGCTTGTAGTGAGTACAGACGAAACCCTGTGATTTGAAGCATCATTGTAATTGAGTAATAATGACAGCTCTGACTAGAGCACATTACAAGGTTCAAAAAGTAAATTAATAGGGAGTTTTAGCCTTGTAGGTATATTAATACATGTAAGCTGGATTAACCGGAAAAAAAAAATATGTTGTTATAACTGCCAAACCAAAAATCAAACCCACTGCCATCGAGTTAATTCTGACTCGTAGTGACCCCCATAAGGTTTCTAAGGTGGTAAATCTTTATGGAAGTAGACTGCCTCATCTTCCTCCCATAGAGCAGCTGATGGGTTTGAACCACCTGCCTTCTGGTTAGCAGTCAAATGCCTTACCCACTGTGCCACCAGAGCTCCTTAGGAATATTTTTATAAAAATTAGTAAATTTCTGCTGAAACACACTGTACACAAAAATTTTATAGATGGCCATTTTAGAGTCACCTCCTCTGATAGTGTCAGTGGGTACAATCCACATTCTCCACACCACTCTAGTGACACCATTGGCCTGGCTCAAAGATGGCGCCAACCACACCATTTTGAACGTATGTGTCTCTCCACTCTCCTCAGTGCTAGCAATAATTCAATATCATGCTCCAGGCTCCTGGGAGATCTTCTTCCTCAATTATCCGTTTCCTCTCTGTAGGAAGGACATGATCTCCTCCAGCCTCATGAAGGGGGAGAGAGAATCACCATCAACAGCCCAAAGCTTATTCCCATCAGGTCAGACATGCTGCCACTCTCCAACCTCTTTACCAACTCTGACACCAACTGCCCTTCCACCACACTCACTACCTCTCTGCGGGATTTGATAATTCGTTGCAATGGCCACAGACAATAATCGTAATTATGGAGTTTATTAGGGAAGTAACAGGCTACAATTCAGGTTCAGAAACACTCAGTATACAATTCTTTGATCAGAACAGCCTCTCCTCGGCCACGCCTGCAGGCACGCCTCTCTTTGGTCCTCTGCCTCTCGGCCTGGCCTCTGCCCCGTTCAGGCAAGTGTTACAAAGCTCTTTTAGTTCTACCCATACGTACATCCCACTCTGTCAGCAAGCCCCCTGCCCAAAGGCACTCAGCTTTCTCACTCCATGGTCCAGCTAGCCTGCCACTCTGTCTCACGTAGGTCTCTGGTTCTGCTACCAACATCATCTCTGTTGGTCATCTCTGCTGGTCTCTGTCAAGGAGGTTGTGGTGGTTGTGTTTTTGTGTCAACTTGGCTGGGCCTGGCTGAGTGGCTGGGCAGCTGGTGGTAGTTATTCCCCATGATGAGACTGGCAATCAACTCCATGGTGGGATCTACCACAAGCAGCTGAGTAGCTGCTTTGGTTGTGTGGTCGGCTTCCCGTATGTATGAAGCAGCTTTGGGAATGGTTGCTAGCTAACGGCACCTTGAACCCTGCATGTAGTCATGTCGTTGTTTGACAGCCTGCCATGCTCTGCCAACCTTGGGACTTACAATGGACTTGAATTAATGGCCTGCCATGTGATTTGGTAATATCGGGACTATGCCATTTTATTTGTCAACCTTGGGCTTGGCAGCCTCAGCAGCCAGCTGCTGTCTGAGTGAAGAAAAGCCTCTAGCTCCAGTGGGCTGGGAGCAGGAGGCAGAGCTGAACCCCAAGGTTGAGGGGCTTTGACCCAGCCCGGAGAGCCTGGCACTTTGAATTTGGACTTAAAGCCTCCAAACTATAAGAGAGTAAACTCCTGTTGTAGAGGCCATCCCATTTGTGGTATTTTCTGTTAGAGTGGCACCAGGGAACCAGAACAGACGTCCGGCACCGGGATCTGGGTCCAAGGATGTGCTCCATTCTACCTCTGGCTCTTCTATCTTGACGGCAGTGAGATCCCCACTTCTGCATCTAGGAGGGCTCCCTTTAAGTCTAGTGGAATGACAAAACTGACCAATCCCAATATTAGGCCTCCATGCACTTTATTTCCACGGTCCCACCCCCATGAGGGTGCCATGTAGCTTATTGACATTCCTAACAAGTTATCCAGTCCCCTTGGTAGACCACAAGCACCTCACATTTATATAATTCCACCCAGTCACCCAGTCTTTGTGGGTGCCACAAAGACCATGGCTAGAAGAGCCACACCCAGTAATTCACTGCACCACCCTCTCCATCGACTATCCCATTCCAAGGCTTTGACTTCCAATTCTTCCCATTCCAGTTAACATTCCCGATCACCCAAATGTTTAAAATTCAGGTCTGTTTTAGTTTTGTTTCAGTGGCCTTGACTGAACTGGTTCAAACCCATTCAAAGCCCTGCCTGGGTGTCCCCCCACCCCACCCAACATGGAATGCCTGAGGATGTGAATAACAGAGGTGGTGATGACCCACGGGGACCGCTCTAGAGGACCGCAGCAGCCACCCGCTGAGGGAGGACACTGGCCTCAGCCTCAGGCTGCCTCACGACCAAAATCCCTCCCAGAGCCCTCACTCACCCAAGTCTCCTGTCACCATGGCACCCGCCCCGTCCCACAATGACAGCACTGTACAGAAGGCTGTATCCATGTCTGCTCAAGAACAGAGGGGCCTCCTGGGGCTCAGAGCAGCCACCGGATTATCAGTGGCCATGGGGGGGCATGGGATACTGAGGGGGTCCATATGGGACTGTGGTGACTATGGAGGCCATTGGGGTCTCTGGTGTCCATGGGGCCCATAGGGGTTGTGGGGGTTGTAGGGAATTGTGGGGGCTTGGGTAATGTGGTGGTTGTTGGGGATTGTGGGGAGGTGTGAGGAGCATTGGTGGCTGTGTGTATTGTACAGGCTATGGGGGTGTGATGAGTTTCTGAGGCTGCTCTATCCCAGGGCAACACCCATACTCCCCACCCCTTCCCAGGCCTCTTTCTCCTCATTCTGGAGCAGTTTATGAACACTTCAAACTTGTCCCAACCAATCCCCAGGCTGGAGAAATGCACGCACCCACTGGGCTGCCAGGTAACAAACCCTCCCGTTTTGGTTACCCACAAATGAGTGGCTTTAAAAAACAGGTGTTTATTCTCTTACAGTTGGGAAGCTAGAAGTCCAAGTTCAAAGTGTCAGGCTCTAGTGAGACCCCTAAGACCATGGCCCCTAGCTACCCTTCAGGTCTGGAATTGAACTCATTCTTGTGGCTTCCAGCCAAACAACAGACAGGCATATGGGATGAACATTTACATCAGGAAGATACACTCCTTGGAGCAATCAATTGTGGGAGAACAGAAGGGCAGTGTTTGCACAGGGAGACAGCTCAGGGAGCAGGAGTGCATGGGACAGAAGGACACAGGGAAGAGGTAACTACGGGGAGGGAGTGGGAAGAGAGCTGTTACATTGTGGGGAATTGTAGTCAATGTCATGAGACAAAATATGTCTGAACTGCTGTATGGAAAATGAATTTGCTCTGTAAACTTTCACCCAGGCACTAGGGGCTGGGTGAAAGCCCTTTGACCTTGGGCTTCAGCTCTACCTCTTGCTCCTGGCCCACTGAAGCTGGAGGCTTTCTTCACTCAGGCAGCTGCCGACTGCGGGGGCTAGCAAGCCCAGTGTCAACAAATAAAATGGCATAGTCTCAATATTACCAAACCACACGGCAGGTCATTGATTCAAGTCCCATTTAATGGTCACAAGATCAGCAGGGAACATGGCAGGCTGCTGAGCAATGACATGCAGGGTTCAAGCGTGCCAAATGCTACAGACCATGCCTAAATCTTCTCCTTATATGCTGGGAGCAGACCACATCCCTAAGGCAGCTACTCTGCTGCTCACAGTAGATTCCACCATGGAGCTGATGACCAGTCTCCTCATGGGGAATACGACATCCAGCTGCCCAGCCACTCAACCAGACCCAGCCAAGCTGACACACAACCTTAACTCCCACACAACCCCTGAAACATCCTGAAGAGAAAGCCAAATGCCTACCTCCCAGGACTGCTACCACAGCATCATTTATGGTGAGGAGGCCTTGTAAACAGCCCAGTCAGCCAAGCGAGGACGGGCCTGTGAAGCATGGATCCTGGCATTGGGACATCAGACAGCCACTGAAACCACGTTCTTGGTGGGGATTCAGGGGCTCTCAAGGTCATGTGCACAGAAAAACAAGCCCCAAACTCAAATCCAGCTGGTGACAAGGTGCTTACTGGGCCAGCCCAGAGGAGACTCCAGAAACCCATACTGAGAGGACAGGGCGCTGGACACACCTTCTCATTCCTTTGTATCCTTTTCAGATTTTCCATGCAAAGAAGCCTCTTTTCAAATGAGGAAAAATAATGGAAAGTTAGGGCCAGCTGGGAGGGTAGAGCCCCTGCATGGCAGTCCCTGAACCCCTGGGTCCCCGTGGGAGCCATGTGGGAAAAAAGACTGGGACAGATGGGATTCCAGCCCGTCTGTGGGCCTCAAACCTCAATGGCAGTGCTTTAGACCCTGGGGACACTGACACCTACCAACCCCGGTCCTTCTGCATTTGCTCCATGCCCAGCTGGCCCCATTGGCTAGGGGTACACGTCCTGTCAAGTACCATCTGTCCCCACTGAGCACCAGGCACCCCAGGCAGGCTTATCTGCCAGAGACTTCAAAACAGCCACCTGTTCCTGCCTCGCCAACCCTGAGCCCTCTTGGAGCCTGGGGGACTCCCTAAAGGCCCCAAGTAGAAAAGTCTGGCCCCAGGCTATCGACTCAGCTAGGCCTGACTCCCTGTGGCCCCCAGCAACTGAACTCAGCTCAGCTATGAGGAAGAGCCTTTGCCTGGGGGCCACTGGAGCCTGACTTTGGGAAGCGAAGGGCCAACTTGGGAGGTTGGGTTGGATGGACATTGGCCGAGAATCTGTTTCCCCCTCTGTGTCCTCAGGGCAGGCAGCAACAGCACAGGAAGTGTACCAGACCCAAGTGAAAACACTTGCAAGGGAGCATGGGTGCCCCTTTGTAGCCTAGGCTTAGAGGGGTCCACAAGTCCAGGACCACACAGCTAAGATGTGGAGCAGAGTGAGTACGTTGCAGAGTGCTTTGCTATTGGCTACCACACACAAGGCAGGTGACCTCAGACCCAGCCACAGATGGGCAGCCAGGGGCCCAGAAAGGTCCAGGACCCACAGAACACATGTGAGCCAAGCCTAGTGTCATGTCACCATGGCTGCAGCATCACATGTTTAGACGATCCCAGGTGGTCCATGGCCAGGAAAGTTTAGACTCACCTCTAGGCTGGAGACACAAAGCCAGGGAAGAGGGGACACTGTCCCTTGGGCTGGGGAGTACGAAGGTAATGGCAGTGACACAAAGCAATACCCACAGAAATGAGAGATGGAGACAAAGAACAGAGAAAGAGATAGAGAGGAGAAAGGAGGGGGCCAGTGGGGAAAAGAGTGGGGAGCACAGCACTGGGAGAAGAGTGGGTCCAGACCACCACCCAGAAGGTCCACTCTGTCCACAGGGCCTGCACCAGCACAGAATCCACACTGTCCACATCATCTACAGAGCCCACACTGTCGTGGGATCTACACCATCCACACCATCTACAGGGGGTCTGTACCAACACAAGGTCCTCACCGTCACACCACCCACAGGGTCTGTGCCCTTGCAGGATCCACACTGGCCACACTGCCATGGGGCCCACACTGCTCATACCATCATGAGGTATGCACAGTCCGTGGGCCCATACCATCACTGGATCCACACTGTCCATGCCATCCACAGAACCCACACTGTCCACACCTTCATGGGGTGCACACGGCTCAGGGGCCCGCAGCATCACAGGACACATTGTTCACGCTGCCCATGGGGTCCACACCAGCATGGGATCCACACTGTCCATGCCATCCACAGAACCCACATCATTGCGACATCCACACCACCCACAGGGTCTGTGCCATCCACATAGCCCACACTGTCCACACCTTCATGGGGTGCACACGGCTCAGGGGCCCGCACCATCACAGGACACACATTGTTCACGCTGCCCATGGGGTCCGCACCAGCATGGGATCCACATTGTCCGTGCTGTCCACAGAGCCCACACAGCCCTTCCACTCTGGCCAGTGGAGTCAACACTCCCATCACCCAGAAGAGGAGACAGAGGTTACAGGCTGGGAGCTGTCTCAGCCACCCATGGGGCTCTTCAATGCCCCCACCAGCCACACTGCCTTCTTCCTCTCGTGGCTACCAATGACTGCATGTTTGCTCACTGAGAACCAGGCAAACATACAAGCAGCAATGAACCGTGTAGCGATAGTCCTTAGGCCCAAGATCGTCACTAAACTGGCAACATGATGAAACCTCTTCCAGAGCCACAAGCAAGGGAAGGGTTTTCCCCACCAAAAGCCAAGGCATCTGTGCATCAGGGCCAGGGGGGTGGGTGGCATGAAGGAGGCCATGGGGCCAGAGCCCACAATGCTGGGCTGCAAGGGATGATTCTTGACCAAGGGGATGAGAAGGGTGGATCAAGTCTTGAGCCTAAGAGGCCTCACCTGCCAAGTCCTTTCGCCTGGGTCCCTCTCTAAGCCTGTCCTGTGTCACCTGGTGCCCCTGTCCTTTAGCCCCTACCCTGGCAGTTTGTCTTCCCTCCCTCTGACCATCTCTCAACACAGGCCTCCTGGTCCCGGCCCACCCATGGCCCCTAGGTGCCCCCAGGCCCATCTTGGTCATTGTGCACATAAGAAAGCATCAGTGTGAGCTGGCCCAGAGCTCTGCTCAGGCCCAGCTGACAGCCAGCACAAACCATCACACAACCGGCTTCCCCACTGACCTTGCCCTTCCAGACTGATAGAGGTCATTCTCAGGAAGGTTGGTGACCACTGCCTGGGAAAATCAAACCTTCCTCAGATACCCCACGGTCCTGAGCACATCATATTCTTCCAGATCAACTGGACCACAACTCGGGGTGGAGGAGTCTCACCAGCTATCGTGCCATACTGTTGCATCAACCTGCTGGGTGGCCATCTGGGCTGGGCCCTGACACCGCTGCAGGGCTGACCCCCTCTACCCCCAAAAAGCCCCTCCCCCACTAAGGAGCCTCGCTTGGCTCTCCAGAGGGTCTCAGCTCTCAGCCTGGCTCCATCACTGTGGCCATAACCCACGTCTAACAGCAGCAGGGGGTGGGGCAGGGCCCACCTCCCCAGAGAGCCTGGTATTTCCAAACATGCCGGGTGCCACTGCTTCAGCAGGCCGACGGCACTGTCAGAAGTTCCCAGCACAAATGCCAACACAGCTGCCCAAGCTTGTCAGGGGGACGTCAGCCGGGGCACTGGCCGTCAGCCAGCCCAGGCTGCCCTGCAGAGAGTGAGTGCTCATCCCTTAGCAGGGCGATGGAGCCAAGCAACTCCTGGCTGAGCTCTAGACCTGGACAGGTTCCCCACAGCACTTCCTCTGCCTGCCCCATGGCAAGCAGGAGCTCTCTGACAGTGCCCACTCCTTGAATCTGCACATCAGTCCACTGCTCTGGGTGGCTCCCAGAGCAGCTTTCAAACCATCAGACTCTGCCCCTCCAGGGGCCCACGTGGCCAGGGAATCAAAGCCAAGTCCCAGCTGCAGGTCCTGGGGAGGTCTGTCCAGCCAGAGACCACGCACACACTCAGGCCATTGTCTGCTTAAAGAGTGAAGGAATGCAGGTGAGAGCCCTGCCCTAGCCTTCCAGACTAACATGTGCAGGGCCATCAGCATGAAGAAGCAAATAAACTCCTTCACAATGGCTGGGGACTCCATGTTGGTAAGCAACTATCAGTTTCAGAGCCAGATTCCAGTGCCAGAGCCAGCATAAGAAATCTGCTTGTGAGGGCCCAGAGAAGGCTGCTGGGTGGATGGTCACTTGAGGCCAGTGGGCACCACTCATTCATTGATTTCCAAGAATATTAGGATAGACTTTCAACAATACTGTTGTTGTTGTTGTTGTTATGTGCCGTCGAGTCGGCCCCAACTCATAGTGACCCCTCCTTGGGTTGCCAAAGCAGTATCGCTACGGAAGTAGATTGCCCAACCTTCCTTCCGAGGAGTGGCTGGTGGGTTTGAACCGCCAGCCCTCTGGTTAGCAGTCAAATGCCTTAGTCACTATGCTACCAGAGCTCCACATAGATACTTATTGTTGTTGTTATGTGCCATCGACTTGGCCCCGACTCATAGCGACCCCTCCTTGGGTTTCCGAGGCAGTATCATTACAGAAGTAGGATTGCCCAACCTTCCTTCCGAGGAGTGGCTGGTGGGTTTGAACCGCCAGCCTTCTGGTTAGCAGTCAAGTGCCTTAGGCACTATGCTACCAGAGCTCCTAAGGCTATATTAGATCTGGAGAAAACTAAAAATGAAGCTTTTTGTTTTAGTTTGAAAGATTTCAATAAAAATGTGGCAAGTTCTGCTGCTAAACCTACTCTGTCAGTGAGGATGCTGAGGAGCAATGACTTGTTACAGGTGCCTGGGAAGGATGTGACCCCTGGGGAACCCAAACCCAGGAAGACTCCCCCCTGGAGAACCTGACCTTTGAGGACAACACCCCAGGAGGACCCCACCCAGAGGAGAAGCCCTCCCAGCAGGACCCTAGCCTGGAAAGACCCCACTCTGGAGGAACCGGGCCCAGGAAGACCCACCCCAGGAGGACCCCCCCCCCTGGAAAGACTCCACCCCGGGAAGACTTGATCCTGGAGAACCCCACCTCAGGAGGATCTGACCCTGTGAGGCCTCCACCCCAGGAAGACCCAACCCGGGGAGGCCCCCACCCTGGGAAAATTCCACCCTGGATATCACCATGCTGTCTTAGACTTGGTTCTCTAAAGAAGCAAAACCAGCGAAGGATAAATAGTAGATGGATAGATAGGTTGATTGATTGATTGACTTATCTCAAGGAAATGGCTCATGTGCTTATGGAGGCCAGCAAGTTCCAAATCTGTGGGTCAAATATCAGACGGGAGGCTTCTCCTGACTTGTGTGGTTGCAGGGGCTAATGAACCCACAATCAGCAGGTCAGATAACAGGCTGTTTTCTCGTGGGCCTGCAGAAGCTGGCAAATCCCAGGATTGACAGGTCAGATGACAGGCTGCTGGCTCAAGTCCCAAAAACTGGAGGTCAGATGAAAACAAGCCAGGTGCATGATCCAGAGTGAGAGAGCATTTTCCCAGAGCATGTGTGTTGGATGCAGCCACCCTGGCAAGAAAACTCCCCTGCATCAGAACTTGAGTAAAGGTGAGACTTAAGTAAGGGTGTGACTTGAGTAAGGGTGAGACTCTTGGAAGGGTATAACTCAAGATACACCCCACACTAAACCTGTTTCATTAATATAGAGAGGTCAGGATTTACAACACATAAAATGAAGGATAATTACATAATAGCACAAATTGGAGGACATTTACACCAGATAACAAAATGGAGAACAACCACATAATACCAGGAATCATGGCCTAGACAAGTGGAACATAACATTAATCATCACAGTCCACCCCTTGTCGACTTAGCACCTGTGCACATCCCTTTAAACCATACATAGTCCCTAAATAAAAATTATTATAAAGTCATACCTACACCTAACATGAAACAACTAGCATGAGTGCAACCAAACATACACTAGCCCTGCTTACATCTTATATTTTATAAGAAAACAAAAATATTATATATATTATATATATTCTCACACACACACATACACATGTTGTTGCTGTTGTTGTTAGGTGCTGTCGAGTTGTTTCCGACTCATAGCGACCCCATGCACAGCAGAATGAAACACTGCCCGATCTCGCGCCAGCTCCGTGATTCCTGCTATACTTGAGCCCATCATCGCAGCCACCATGTCAATCCATCTCGTTGAAGGCCTCCCCCTCTTTC
>NW_006922416.1:266558-268885 GCF_000298275.1 Orycteropus afer afer
AGATTCATACTTTGTACATTCCATGTTCCAATGATTAATGGATGTCTGCAGCTGTTTCTCTTCAATTTGAGTGGTGCCACATCAGCAAATGGAGGTCTCAAAAGATTTACCTTATCCATACGAGTAAGGTTGGGTTTACTCAGAAGATGCAGATCTTTCCCAGTTCTATTTTGAGAGCCTTCTCAAATACACATACACATACATGTATAATAAAACAAGGAAGAAGTACTCATAACAATTACGGTCCTCATTTCTGTAACTGGTCACATGGTCATAACCATATTGGAACTACCTTCTTCTACCAGCCATTCTGTATTCCCTTTTCACTCAGCAAGCACCTCAGCTGGTTGTGATTCTTTGCCTGGTGGGGTGACCCAAACCTTCATTCTTGAAGAGTCTGGGCCATTAGTAGTCATGGCAGACTTGGGTTGCTGTAGTTTTCCACTGACTTTATCATAAGCCGTGGTAGTACTAAGAGATCCCCTAAAGAATCTCCTGTATTTCAGATGTACTCTTCTTTACCTCCATTATGCAAAACCAATCCAATTTTCCCTTGGTAATCAGGATCAATCACTCCAGCCAATACGGTAGTAACTACCTTCTTTGCCTGTTGTGATAATTAATTAAGATTGTGTGTCAACTTGGTTGGGCTATGATTTTGAGTGGCTTGCTGGATGTAGTTGTTCCTCATGATGAGATTGGATGCGATCTAATCACCTCCGTGGTGATTAGTTAATCAGTTGAAGGGGAGTTGCCTTTGGAGTGTGGCCTGATCCCAGTATATATAGAAAGGATACAGCATTTGACTAGTCATCATCTCCACTTCCTGGACTTGAACCAGTGGCCTGCCATGTTGCCTGCCAATCTTGGTATTGCTACCTTCACAGCCTGTGAGCCAACAATCTTCTTATCTTGGATTACTCAGCCTTAGCAGCTAGCAGCCTGTTTTGCTGCCTGCCAATCTTGAGTTCATTGGCCCCTGCAGCTGTGTGAGTCAGAAGCCTCCAATTTGCTCCAGTGGGCCTAGAAGCCTAAGGTCAAGGGGCTTTCACCTGAACTCAGACTTCCAACCTAGTCTTCCTCTAGAGCCCGCACTCTGAATTCAGACTTATAGTTTCCTAAACTGTAAGAGAATAAATTTCTGTTTGTTAAAGCCATCCACTTGTGGTATTTCTGTCACAGTAGCACTAGAAAATGAAGACACAGGTTGATCTATAGGAGTCCAAATTGGCTGGGTGGCATTCTTAACTTCCAGTTCAATGGAATCAGTGTTGTGTCTCCAGGTGAGAGCATTCCTTCCTTTGGAACCAAGACTTCTAGACCCACAAAGTATACAATTGTAGGGACAGGAAACAAAAATTTTGCAAGGGGGTCACTAGGGGTAATAGTGAGTGGGCCCACTCCCATCTCCACCCCTTGGTTCCTGAGCCCATGAATGCTGGCTGTGGGAGAAAGAGCATCGTAATTGGATGCTGGTTTGAAGCATATACAGCCACCTGGAGAACATTGCCCCAACACTACAATGTATTGCCACCTAGCTGACACTATAATTGTGTCTTTAGAAGGCCATTCCATCATTCTACCAAGCCACTTGCTTCAGGGTGATGGCGAATATGGTAAGATCAGTGAATTCCATGAGAATGGGCTAATTGCTGCACTTCATTTGCTATGAAGGGAGTCCCTTGATCTGAGATGATGTTCTGTGGGATACAATGATGGTGGATAAGGCATTCTGTGAGTCCATGGGTGGTATTTTTGGCAGAAGCATTGCATGCAGGGAAATTAAATCCATATCCAGAGTGTCTATTCCAATAAAAACAAAATGCTATCCTTTCCATGATAGGATTGGTCTAATATAATCAACCTGCCACCAGATTGCTGGCTGATCAACTTGAGAAATGGTGCCATATCAGGGATTCAGTGTTGGTCACTGCTGCTGGAAGATTGGGTACTCAACAGTAGCTGTAGCCAAGTTTGCCT
This sequence comes from Orycteropus afer afer, assembly GCF_000298275.1. Taxonomy (NCBI): domain Eukaryota; kingdom Metazoa; phylum Chordata; class Mammalia; order Tubulidentata; family Orycteropodidae; genus Orycteropus; species Orycteropus afer. The sequence continues at coordinate 268,539 of NW_006922416.1, forward strand.
TGGTGAATGGAAGTCTATATTGTTGAGCCTGTGCATAATCTCCATCCCTGCCACCATGGCTACTTTGTTCGTGAGCCCATTGGGCAATGACAGGAGTGGCTAGGTATCTTGGTTCTCTAGTGCTGCTATGACAGAAATACAACAAGCGGATGGCTTCAACAAACAGAAATGTATTATCTTACAGTTTGTTGTTGTTGTTGTTATGTGCCGTCGAGTCGGCCCGACTCATAGCGACCCCTCCTTGGGTTTTCGAGGCAGTATCACTACGGAAGTAGGATTGCCCAACCTTCCTTCCGAGGAGTGGCTGGTGGGTTTGAACCGCCAGCCGTCTGGTTAGCAGGCAAGTG
>NW_006922416.1:268985-275255 GCF_000298275.1 Orycteropus afer afer
CCCTGACTCATAGCGACCCCTCCTTGGGTTTCCGAGGCAGTATCACTACGGAAGTAGGATTGCCCAACCTTCCTTCCGAGGAGTGGCTGGTTTAGGAGGCTGGAAATTCAAATTCAGAGTGCCAGTTCTAGGGGCCAGATAGAGGCCATTCAACCTTGGGCTTCAGCTCTGCCACTTGTTCCAGACCCACTGAAGTTTCTTCTGACTCACACAGATCCTGGCTGCTAGGGCTGATGAACACAAGTTCAGCAAGTGGAATGGCACAGTCACAAGATCAGCAGGAAACATGATAGGCCACTGGTTCAAGTCCAGGAACAATGCCAAGATCAGCAGACAACACGGCAGACCAGTGGTCATCCAAATGTGCCAAAAAGCTAGAGAGCTTCCTCTAGGAAGCTTTCCCATGTATTCTGGAAGCAGGCCACACCCCGAAGGCAACAAATTAGCTGCTCATGCAGATTCCACCATGGAGTTGACTCCAATCTCATCGTGGAAAGTGATAGCGTCCAGCTGCTGAGTACTCAGAATTACAGCTCAGCCAAGGAGACACACAACCTTGACTATCACACTAGAGAAAGAAGATAACTGGTTTCCACAAAACGTGTCCTCCTATCTACTTGATTTTCAAATCCTTCCTCTGCCAATGTCACCCTTCGGTAATCATTCACAAGAGACACAAATACCTTCAGTTCTTTGGTCCATTCAGAGAAGTCTGTCCATAAATCTCTTCCCCATACCTCTTTGTTACCAATTTCCCAATCGTGTTCTTTCCAAATCCCTGACCATCCTGCCAAACCATTGGTCACAGCCCATCAGTATACATGCATACATCTGGCCATTTCCACTTCCAAGCAAAGTGACCTACCAGGTGCACTGCTTGAAGTTCTGCCTATTGGAAGGACTTCCTTTCACTACTATCCTTTGGGGATGTTTCAGAAAAGGAGCTTCAATGTTAGCTCTGTCCAGTTTCAAGTAGTGCCTGCATATCACACTGAACCATCTATAAATAAGGCAAGAGTTTTCTCTTCCTCAGTCAATTGATCATAAGGAATTCCCCATGAGGTCATAGGTGCTGGCTGGGAGAGGGAAGATAATATGACAAGAGTGTAGACCATGGGCATTTGAGCCATGTCCTCATACAACTTACTTGTGCCTTCAGGTCCTACTCAAGCTCAATCTCATATATAACACTTTCATTTAATGATGGAGTGCTGCTGTGCATATCCACAGTTATGACTCTGTGGGTCAGACAACACCCAGTTCATGATGGGCAGTTCACGCTGTATAGTGATTTGGTGGTACATGGTTAGGCATTTAGTCTCTACTAAGGCCCAGTAATAAGCCAAAAGTTCTTTCTCAAAAGGAGAGTAATTATCTGCAGAGAATGCCAGGGCTTTGCTCTAAAATCTTAAGGGTCTGCTCTGTGATTCTCCAACAGGGGCCTGCCCAAGACTCCAAACAGCATTTCTGTTTGCCACTGACACTTCCACCATGAGGTCAGCTGGATTATATGGCCCAAGTGGCAGAGTGGCTTGCAAGGCACCCCAAATCTGTCACAGAGTCTTCTATTTTCCTGGGCCCCACTCAAAACTAGGAGGTTTTTGAGCCACTTGATAAATAGGCCAGAGTAGCACACCCAAATGAGGAATAAGTTACCACCAAAATCCAAAAAGGCCCATCAAGGTACTGTTAGTACTTTCTAGTTTGGGAGGGGGCAGATGCAACAACTTATCCTTCAATTTAGAAGTAATGTCTTGACATGTCCCACACCACTGGGCCTTCACTGAGATGGAAGGCTCCTGAATTTTTGTAGGATTGATTTCCCACCCTCTAGCACACAAATGTCTTACAATAAGTCTAGAGTCATTGATACTTCTTCCTTGCTAAGTCCAATCAGCATAATGTCATCATGTAATGGACCAGAGTGTTGGCTCGTGGAAGGCGAAGGTGATAAAGGTCCCTTTAAATTGTGACATAAGTTTGGAAAGTTGATATATCATTGAGGAAGGACCATGCAGGTGTATTGCTGGCCTTGCTAGCTGATGGCAAACTGCTTCTGGTGTTCCTTCCGAACAGATATGGAGAAAAAGGCATTAACCAGATCAATAGCTGCATACCAAGTACTAGGAATGTATTAATTTTCTCAAACAAGAAACCACATCTGGGATAGCAACTGCAATTGGAGTTACCACCTGGTTAAATTTACAATAATACACTATCATTCTCCAAGATCCTTCTATTTTTTGCACAAACAAGATAGGCAAGTTGAATGAGGATGTGGTGGGAATCACCATCCATACATCCTTCAAGTCCTTCATGGTGGAACTGATCTCTGTGATCCCTCCAGGAATGTGATGTTGCTTTTGGTTCACTATTTTCCTAGGTAAGAGCAGTTCTAATGGTTTCCACTTGGCTTCTCATATCATAATACCCCTTACTCCTCATGTTAGGGATCCAGTGTGGAGGTCTGTCAATTGCCGAGTATTTCTATTCCAATTGTGCATTCTACAGCTGGGGGAAGCACTACAGGATGGGTGGGTTCAGGGAGCCACTGGACCCACTGCAAGATGGACTTGATTCAAGACTCCGTTAATAACCCAAACTCCATATGCCCCCTCTCTGACTGTGAGCCATAGTGTTGTTTGAGTCTCCTGGAATTAGTGTGAGTTCAGAGCCATCCCCCCAAAATCTGATTATTTCCTTTTCCCTAATAAAGTGTCACACTCATAAAGACTATAAATCTCTTTGGGGGAGGCTGGGAGAAAGATTAGCAGTATAAATTTTGGCAATACCATGGGATCCTTCCTCAAGGGGACCCAGCCGCCCCTTCATTCAAGGGGTTGTGGGTCAGTAAAATAACTCAAGTCTAGGAATTGACTGGGGGGCCATGATTCTCTATTCTGGTAATTCATTCTGCTATTCACTTGTCCTAGAATTCTTCTGCTGTACAGATCAGGTAAATATTTAATAGATTTCCCATATATTTCACTTTTAGGGACATCATGCCAGAAGATGATGCCAGAAGTTGATGCCAGAAGTCCAAATGAGTCAAATTATTCTGATTACTGCTTTGACTTTGCTGTCACAGTAACCACACCCACTTTGTCTTTGTTGATTAAGTGCTACCACTTCATCCCTACCACCATAGGATCCAATCAACTCCATTGTAGTTATACCCACTGCCATTAAGTCATAACAACTCCCATAGGGTTTCCAAGGATGTAAATCTTTACAGAAGTAGATTGCCTCATCTTCCTCTGGTAGAGAAGCTGGTGGGTTTGAACTGCCAACTTCTGAATAGCAGCCAAATGCCTTACCCACTGTGCCACCAGAGCTCCTTCCATTGTAGTTAAATGTCTTAATTCAGTTAAGGCATTTCCCACAGTCAAATCTGACTTACATAAAATAGTAATCACAGCAGTCTTCAAGCTCCCTCCACAAATTTTTTCCTCACCTTTGTGGTAAAAGATGTGTCCTCTGGGCACTTGATGGGTGGGTCTGTGGGTCCACCCTGATGCATCCACTCTAACACGCCAGTTTCCCTAATGTTCTGGTTCCCTGGTGCCACTCTGACAAGAATATACCACAAATGAGTGGACTTGAACAAGCAGGAATTTATTCTCTTACAGTTTGGAGGCTTTAAGTTTGAGTGCAAAGTGCCAGGCTCTAAGGGCTGGGTGAAAGCCCCTCAACCTTGGGCTTTAGCTCTGCCTTCTGCTCCCAGCCCACTGCAGCTGGAGGCTTTTCTTCACTCAGCTGCTGGCTGCTGAGACTGACAAGCCCAAGGTTAACAAGTAAAATACACAGTCCCAATGTTACAAAACCACATGGCAAGCCATTAATTCAAGTCTATTGAAAGTCCGCAGGTTGACAGAGCATGGTAGGCTGCTGAACAATGACATGGCTACATGCAGGGTTCAAACGTGCCAAGGCTTCTGCTTATATACAGGAAGCAGACCACATCCCTAAGGCAGCTACTCAGCTGCTCACAGTAGATTCCACCATGGAGGTGATTACCTGTCTCATCATGGGGAATACTACATCCAGCTGCCCAGCCACTCAACCAGGTCCAGCCAAGTTGACACACAAACTTAACTACCACACCTAAACCTTTGGATACCTTCCTCTACAGTATAACAAGGCAGGTCTGGCCCTTCAACTTAGTTTAGTGTAGGCCATTGCTTAGTTCATGCTTCAGCAAACCAACCAAATAAACGATTAGATCCTTTCCTAACTTCTCGAGCCGAAACTCTCGAGCCGAAACACTCGATCTGTGCTTAGTGGGCCCATATCAATAAACTCAGACTAATCAACTTTATGTTCCTTGAACCATTATTCCACACCCTTAAAAGATATTCCCATGCATATTCCCTAGGTTTCCATTTGTATGTATTAGAAAAGTCAAGCAGTTCTTCTGGAATGCAGCGTACCTCTTCCTGGGTAAGCTTTGGAGGCTCGCTGGGACTTAAGTCTAGATAGGAGCTCTGGCAGCATAGTGCCTAAGGCATTTGACCGCTAACTAGAAGGCTGGCAGTTCAAACCCACCAGCCACTCCTTGGAAGGAAGGTTGGGCAATCTACTTCCGTAGAGATACTGCCTTGGAAACCCAAGGAGGGGTCGCTATGAGTAGTATTCCACTAGATGGCAGTGAGTTTGGTTTTATTGGGATAGGTCTAGAAGCAGAAATGGGTGGTGGGGGTGGGTCCTGGGAATAACCAGCAATGTCTTGTAAGAAATTTGTCTCATGTGATGCCCCAGGCAATGCCCTAGGCCCTGCCCCAAGTGATGTCTTAGACAAAGATTCTTTAGACACTCAAACCAAACTCACTACCATCAATTGGACTCTGACTCACAGCAATCCCCATTGGGTTTCCAAAGCTGTAAATCTTTATGGAAGCAGACTGCCTCATCTTTCTTCTGTGGAGCTGCTGGTGGGTTTGAACCACCAGCCTCTTGGTTAGCAGCCAAATACATTAACCACTGCACCACCAGAGCTCCTTAGGGCACAGCTCTTTAGGCACAGTTGGGTTAATTTCATCACAAGGGAGTAGGAACGATAATGGTTCACGTGGGGAGTGTGGTTTAACAGACAAAGATGGAGTAATCTATTCAGATGGGAGAAGTGGTGTTTTTGACATGAACGACTCAGTGGAACTTAGGAGTCCAGTGTCTCCAGCTTCTTGATAAAATACCCATATGCCCCCATCCCAAGTTTCAGGATCCCAGTTAATCCCCTCATGTTAACTTCAGACACTTTGAAATTGGGAATTCAGTTGGCATTATAATTCAACTACTCTTTCGATAAGACTCTGGGTTTGGTCTTCAGCAATCTCAGCTGCTACTACAAGAAATAAGGCTTTCTTTCAAGGCACAAGCAGCAACTTTCATGTCTTTTATGTGGTGCTTGAGCAGTGACTATGCAGCCCTGAGCTCATCTCTTTCTTTCACCAATTTGTCTAGAGAAAGTAGGACCAACCAACCAGCTTCCTTATACTTCTCATTCAGACAGAATTGTAGAAAAGTATCCAATATGTAATCATCCAGAGCCTTGTTTCTCCCAAATATTTGATCTATTGGTGGGGATATTTTGCTGATTTCCATTGCCCTCTCACATCACGGATTAGCAGTGCCCTCCTTACTGCTGGGGGTGGAATCATCGATGCCTTTAAGACCAGTCAGATTTAAGAACTAATTTAGAAAACTCATCTTTACTATTTTGCTTCTTCAGAACCATCCCATCCTGGAGGACTCAGCTTACAGGAGACCTGACCCTGAAACCACAGATCCAGTTTTGCTCCACCCCAGGTGGACTGGGAGGTGGGTGGGCTCACTGTAGCCGCTGGCCCAGTGGTTACCCAGCAACATCCAGGGACTCACCCAGGAAGACAATGGCCTATTCTGATGGATGTTCTGCGCCTAATTGACCCCAGATGCTGACAGGATCTCCAGCTCCTTTGTGTCCCAAGAGCTGGAGGAAATCAAGAGTGAAATTGTTCACACAAGGCTGCCTCAGGCAGCAAGAGGCAGGCCAAGGGTCTTTCCAGGGCCTGGGCTAGGAGCGCTCACAGAACCAAGGGCCTGAAGACAGCACTGGTGCGTGAAAGGAGGCACAGACCTAACGGCCCAAAGTAGAGCAGCCCCAGTGGGGTGGCAAGAAGCTCACCACCTCAGCCGCCAGGGGTGGGCAGAGTGCCTGAGCCTGGGCTCCTAGCCTCTCAGGAATCCATGAACTGATGGCACAGCAAGGGAAAGGAAACTGAGGCTCAGAGA